>NC_069126.1:29728853-29903853 GCF_026914265.1 Mya arenaria
AAACCGATGCTGCTCGTCAGTGCTGTGCGTAAACTGTCCAATGGATTGTCCTCGTTGCTTTAGGATGCAACTCTGGGTGCATTAAAAGTGTAATCGAAAAAAAATAACATATTACGGGTGAGGTAAGCGGGGGTCAGCGTACTGGGGTGTAAACCTGTGCTGCTCGTCAGTGCTGTGAGTAAACTGTCCAATGGACTGTCCTCGTTGCTTTAGACTGAAACTCTGGGTGCATTAAAAGTGTAAGCGGAAAAAAAAACATATTGGCGTGTGGGGTAAGCGGGGTCAGCGTAATGGGGTGTAAACCGGTGCTGCTCGTCAGTGCTGTGCGTAAACTGTCCAATGGACTGTCCTCGTTTCATTAGAATGCAACTCTGGGTGCATTAAAAGTGTAACCGGTATAAATACATATTGGCGTGTGGAGTAAGCGGGGTAAGCGGGATCAGCGTACTGGGGTGTAAACCGGTGCTGCTCGTCAGAGCTGTGCGTAAATTGTCCAATGGACTGTCCTCGTTGCTTTAGAATGCAGTTCTGGGTGCATTAAAAGTGTTATCGGACAAAAAAAACATATTGGCGGGTGGGGTAAGCGAGGTCAGCGTACTGGGATGTAAACCGGTGCTGCTCGTCAGTGCTGTGAGTAAACTGTCCAATGGACTGTCCTCGTTGCTTTAGAATGAAATTCTTGGTGCATTAAAAGTGTAATCGAAAAAAAAAACATATTGGCGGGTGGGGTAAGCGGGGTCAGCGTACTGGGGTGTAAACCGATGCTGCTCGTCAGTGCTGTGCGTAAACTGTCCAATGGATTGTCCTCGTTGCTTTAGGATGCAACTCTGGGTGCATTAAAAGTGTAATCGGAAAAAAATAACATATTGCGGGTTAGGTAAGCGCGGTCAGCGTACTGGGGTGTAAACCTTTGCTGCTCGTCAGTGCTGTGAGTAAACTGTCCAATGGACTGCCCTCGTTGCTTTAGACTGCAACTATGGGTGCATTAAAAGTGTAAGCGGAAAAAAACATATTGGCGTGTGGGGTAAGCGGGGTCAGCGTACTGGGGTGTAAACCGGTGCTGCTCGTCAGTGCTGTGCGTAAACTGTCCAATGGACTGTCCTCGTTGCTTTAGAATGCAACTCTGGGTGCATTAAAAGTGTAATCGGAAAAAAACATATTGGCGGGTGGGGTAAGCGGCTTCAGCGTACTGAGATGTAAACCTGTGCTGCTCGTCAATGTTGTGCGTAAACTGTCCAATGGACTGTCCTCGTTGCTTTAGAATGCAACTCTGGGTGCATTAAAAGAGTAATCGGACAAAAAACATATTGGCTGGTGGGGTAATCGGGGTCAGCGTACTGGGGTGTAAACCGGTGCTGCTCGTCAGTGCTATGCGTAAACTGCCCAATGGACTGTCCTCGTTGCTTTAGAATGCAACTCTGGGTGCATTAAAAGTGTAATCGGAAAAAAATATGTTGGCGGGAGCCGTAAGCGGGGTCAGCGTACTGGGGTGTAAACTGGTGCAGCTCGTCAGTGCTGTGCGTAAACTGTCCAATGGATTGTCCTCGTTGCTTTAGGATGCAACTCTGGGTGCAATAAAAGTGTAATCGGAAAAAAATAACATATTGCGGGTGAAGTAAGCGGGGGTCAGCGTACTGTGGTGTAAACCGGTGCTGCTCGTCAGTGCTGTGCGTAAACTGTCCAATGGATTGTCCTCGTTGCTTTAGAATGCAACTCTGGGTGCATTAAAAGTGTAAGCGGAAAAAAAAACATATTGGCGGGTGGGGTAAGCGGGGTCAGCGTACTGGGGTGTAAACCGGTGCTGCTCGTCAGTGCTGTGCGTAAACTGTCCAATGGACTGTCCTCGTTGCTTTAGAATGCAACTCTTGGTGCATTAAAAGTGTAATCGGAAAAAAAACATATTGGCGGGTGGGGTAAGCGGCTTCAGCGTACTGTGGTGTAAACCGGTGCTGCTCGTCAGTGCTGTGCATAAGCTGTCCAATGGAATGTCCTCGTTGCTTTAGAATGCAACTCTGGGTGCATTAAAAGAGTAATCGGACAAAAAACATATTGGCTGGTGGGGTAAGCGGGGTCAGCGTACTGGGGTGTAAACCGGTGCTGCTCGTCAGTGCTTTGCGTAAACTGTCCAATGGACTGTCCTCGTTGCTTTAGAATGCAATTTTGGGTGCATTAAAAGTGTAATAAAAAACAAACGTATTGGCGGGTGGGGTAAGCGGGGTCAACGTACTGGGGTGTAAGCCGGTGCTGCTCGTCAGTGCTGTGCGTAAACTGTCCAATGGACTGTCCTAGTTTCATTAGAATGCAACTCTGGGTGCATCAAAAGTGTAATCGGAATAAATACATATTGGCAGGTGGGGTAAGCGGGGTAAGCGGGGTCAGCGTACTGGGGTGTAAACAGGTGCTGTTCGTCAGAGCTGTGCGTAAATTGTCCAATGGACTGTCCTCGTTGCTTTAGAATGCAACTCTGTGTGCATTAAAAGTGTTATCGGACAATAAACCATATTGGCGTGTGGGGTAAGCTAGGTCAGCGTACTGGGGTGTAAACCGGTGCTGCTCGTCGGTGCTGTGCGTAAACTGTCCAATGGACTGTCCTCGTTGCTTTAGAATGCAACTCTGGGTGCATTAAAAGTGTAATCGGAAAAAAACATTTTGGCGGGAGCCGTAAGCGGGGTCAGCGTACTGGGGTGTAAACCGGTGCAGCTCGTCAGTGCTGTGCGTAAACTGTCCAATGGATTGTCCTCGTTGCTTTAGGATGCAACTCTGGGTGCATTAAAAGTGTAATCGGAAAAATATAACATATTGCGGGTGAAGTAAGCGGGGGTCAGCGTACTGTGGTGTAAACCGGTGTTGCTTGTCAGTGCTGTGAGTAAACTGTCCAATGGACTGTCCTCGTTGCTTTAGAATGCAACTCTGGGTGCATTAAAAGTGTAAGCGGAAAAAACAAATTGGCGTGTGAGGTAAGCGGGGTCAGCGTACTGGGGTGTAAGCCGGTGCTGCTCGTCAGTGCTTTGCGTAAAGTGTCCAATGGGCTGTCCTCGTTGCTTTAGAATGCAACTCTGGGTGCATTAAAAGTGTAATCGGAAAAAAACCATATTGGCGGGTGGGGTAAGCGGGTTCAGCGTACTGGGGTGTAAACCGGTGCTGCTCGTCAGTGCTGTGCATAAGCTGTCAAATGGATTGTCCTCGTTGCTTTAGAATGCAACTCTGGGTGCATTAAAAGTGTAATCGGAAAAAAACATATTGGCAGGTGGGGTAAGCGGGGTCAGCGTACTGGGGTGTAAACCTGTGCAGCTCGTCAATGTTGTGCGTAAACTGTCCAATGGACTGTCTTCGTTGCTTTAGAATGCAACTCTGGGTGCATTAAAAGTGTAATCGGAAAAAAACATTTTGGCGGGAGCCGTAAGCGGGGTCAGCGTACTGGGGTGTAAACCGGTGCAGCTCGTCAGTGCTGTGCGTAAACTGTCCAATGGATTGTCCTCGTTGCTTTAGGATGCAACTCTGGGTGCATTAACAGTGTGATCGGAAAAAAATAACATATTGCGGGTGAGGTAAGCGGGGGTCAGCGTACTGGAGTGTAAGCCGATGCTGCTCGTCAGTGCTGTGCGTAAACTGTCCAATGGAATTTCCTCGTTGCTTTAGAATGCAACTCTGGGTGCATTAAAAGTGTAATCAAAATAAAAACATATTGGCGTGTGGGGTAAGCGGGGAAAGCGGGGTCAGCGTAAGGGGGTGTAAACCGGTGCTGCTCGTCAGTGCTATGCGTAAACTGTCCAATGGACTGTCCTCGTTGCTTTAGAATGCAACTCTGGGTGCATTAAAAGTGTAATCAGAATAAAAACATATTGGCGTGTGGGGTAAGCGGGGTAAGCGGGGTCAGCGTACTGGGGTGTAAACCGGTGCTGCTCATCAGTGCTGTGCGTAAACTGTCCGATGGACTGTCCTCGTTGCTTTAGAATGCAACTGTGGGTGCATTAAAAGTGTAATCGGAAAAAAAAACATATTGGTGGGTGGGGTAAGCGGGGTCAGCTTACTGGGGTGTAAACCGGTGCTGCTCGTCAGTGCTGTGCGTAAACTGTCCAATTGACTGTCCTCGTTTCTTTAGAATGTAACTCTGGGTGCATTAAAAGTGTAATCGGAAAAAAAAAACATATTGGTTGGTGGGGTAAGCATTGTCATCGTACTGGGGTGTAAACCGGTGCTGCTCGTCAGTGATGTGCGTAAACTGTCCAATGGACTGTCCTCGTTGCTTAAGAATGCAACTCTGGGTGCATTAAAAGTGTAATTGGAAAAAAAAAACATATTGGCGGGTGGGGTAAGCGGGGTCAGCGTACTGGGATGTTAACCGGTGCTGCTCGTCAGTGCTGTGCGTAAACTGTCCAATGGACTGTCTTCGTTGCTTTAGAATGCAACTCTGGGTGCATTAAAAGTGTAATCGGAAAAAAAACCATATCGGCGGGTGGGGAAAGCGGGGTCAGCGTACTGGGGTGTAAACCGGTGCAGCTCGTCAGTGCTCTGCGTAAACTGTCCAATGGACTGTCCTCGTTGCTTTAGAATGCAACTCTGTGTGCACTAAAAGTGTAATCGGAAAAAAACAACTTATTGGCTGGTGGGGTAAGCGCGGTCAGCGTACTGGGATGTAAACCGGTGCTGCTCGTCAGTGCTGTGCGTAAACTGTCCAATGGACTGTCCTCGTTGCTTTAGAATGCATCTCTGGGTGCATTAAACGTGTAATCGGAAAATAAAAAAAAAACGTATTGGCGGGTTGAGTAAGCGGGGTCAGCGTACTGGGGTGTAAACCGGTGCTGCTCGTCAGTGCTGTGGGTAAGCTGTCCAATGGACTGTCCTCGTTGCTTTATAATGCAACTCTGGGTGCATTAAAAGTGTAATCGGAAAAAAAACATATTGGCGGGTGGGGTAAGCGGGGTCAGCGTACAGGGGTGTAAACTGGTGCTGCTCGTCAGAGCTGTGCGTAAAGTGTCCAATGGACTGTTCTCGTTGCTTTAGAATGCAGTTCTGGGTGCATTAAAAGTGTTATCGGACAAAAAAACATATTGGCGGGTGGGGTAAGCGGGGTCAGCGTACTGGGGTGTTAACCGGTGCTGCTCGTCAGTGCTGTGCGTAAACTGTCCAATGGACTGTCCTCGTTGCTTTAGAATGCAATTCTGGGTGCATTAAAAAGTTAAATCGAAAAAAAACATATTGGCGGGTGGGGTAAGCGGGGTCAGCGTACTGGGGTGTAAACCGGTGCTGCTCGTCAGTGCTGTGCGTAAACTGTCCAATGGACTGTCCTCGTTTCATTAGAATGCAACTCTGGGTGCATTAAAAGTGTAACCGGAATAAATACATATTGGCAGGTGGGGTAAGCGGGGTCAGCGTACTGGGGTGTAAACCGCTGCTGCTCGTCAGTGCTGTGCGTAAACTGTCCAATGGACTGTCATCGTTGCTTTAGAATGCAACTCTGGGTGCATTAAAAGTGTAATCGGAAAAAAAAAACATATTGGCGGGTGAGGTAAACGGTGTCAGCATACTGGGGTGTATACTGGTGCAGCTCGTCAGTGCTGTGCGTAAACTGTCCAATGGACTGTCATCGTTGCTTTAGAATGCAACTCTGGGTGCATTAAAAGTGTAATCGGAAAAAAAACATATTGGCGGGTGGGGTAAGCGGGGTAAGCGGGGTCAGCGTACTGGGGTGTAAACCGGTGCTGCTCGTCAGTGCTGTGCGTAAACTGTCCAATGGACTGTCCTCGTTGCTTTAGAATACAACTCTGGGTGCATTAAAAGTGTAATCGGAAAAAAAAAACATATTGGCGGTTGGGGTAAGCGGGGTCAGCGTGCTGGGGTGTAAACCGGTGCTGCTCGTCAGTGCTGTGCGTAAACTGCCCAATGGACTGTCCTCGTTGCTTTAGAATGCAACTCTGGGTGCATTAAAAGTGTAATCGGAAAAAAATTATATTGGCGGGTGGGGTAAGCGGGGTCAGCGTACTGGGGTGTAAACCGGTGCTGCTCGTCAGTGCTGTGCGTAAACTGTCCAATGGAATTTCCTCGTTGCTTTAGAATGCAACTCGGGGTGCATTAAAAGTGTAATCGGAAAAAGAATCATATTGGCGGGTGGGATAAGTGGGGTCAGCGTACTGGAGTGTAAACCGGTGATGCTCGTCAGTGCTGTGCGTAAACTGTCCAATGGACTGTCCTCGTTGCTTTAGAATGCAACTCTGGGTGCATTAAAAGTGTAATCGGAAAAAAACATATTGGCGTGTGGGGTAAGCGGGGTCATCGTACTGGGGTGTAAACCGGTGCTGCTCGTCAGTGCTGTGCTTAAACTGTCCAATGGACTGTCCTCGTTGCTTTAGAATGCAACTCTGGGTGCATTAAAAGTGTAATCGGTAAAAAAACACATTGGCGGGTATGGTAAGCGGGGTCAGCGTACTGGGATGTAACCCGGTGCTGCTCTTCAGTGCTGTGCGTAAACTGTCCAATGGACTGTCCTCGTTGCTTTAGGATGCAACTCTGGGTGCATTAAAAGTGTAATCGGAAAAAAAACATATTGCGGTTGGGGTAAGCGGGGTCAGTGTACTGGGGTGTAAACCTGTGCTGCTCGTCAGTGCTGTGCGTAAACTGTCCAATGGATTGTCCTCGTTGCTTTAGAATGCAACCCTGGGTGCATTAAAAGTGTAATCGGAAAAAACATATTGGCGGGATGGGTAAGCGGGGTCAGCGTACTGGGGTGTTAACCTATGCTGCTCGTCAGTCCTGTGCGTAAACTGTTCAATGGACTGTCCTCGTTGCTTTTGAATGCAGCTCTGGGTGCATTAGAAGTGTAATCGGAATAAAATCATATTGGCAGGTGGGAAGAAGAGACAACAAATAGTCCATTTGTTGGGATGCTTTGCAAACTTTAATTTCTCTAGTACATTATGATTTAAGGGGTTACAACATCACCTAAGCCTAATCTTATTTAAGGGGTCAACACAGTTCAGTCACCAGATTAAGGCCGGTTATCGTTAAAGGTGGTTATTCTAAGCTTAAGTCCGATTTAGGTCAAACTGGCAACTTGTCGGCACTTTGTTAAAACGTTGAAATGTGTTGCCATGCATTTGTTTATTTCCAGTTAATACGCAGTGACTTGAACGCCTACCGGAAGAAGCAGCCTCTGACGGACATTGGTGCTACTATATATCAAAATTGCAATGTATCTTCCCAGTGTGCCACTGATACACTGATGACTATTGGTTTCTTTGACTTTGAACGTTTGGAGCATGCGCCCTATCGTCGGTATTGCGCTCCCATGGACTTTGCTTATTTTCCACGTCTGAAGGGAAATTTACGTGGACAAGGATTCATTGAAATGCAGAAAGTGGCGCTGGTCGTACTGTGTAAATACAGTGTTAAATGCTTAAGCAATGGTACCGTCACATTTTTAAGACACAACAAGTGCATGATCTACATGGGAGAAAAAAATTGACGTTACGTTATATTCCGACGTTTTAATTCGTCAAAGTACTCCGTGGCTGTCATAGGGTATTATGTAAACCCACTGTAAAACAGTTTATTTTCTATGTATTTCGTTACAAGTTTGTGTATTCAGTGCGGAATAAAAGTATCCTTTATTATGTTAGGGAAAACATGTACCAGTATTTAGAGAAGCATGTACCAGTTAATGAAGCATTATTGTCAGACAATAATATATTGAACAAAAAGACCATTACAATTAAAATGCTGTTGTAAAGTAATGATACAAGCTCATTGAACGTATTATCATGTCATAAACGTGAGTATTTTGCGCCGAGTAATTGTTATTACAGAGAGATATTAATGACAGACGTAAATTTTATAATTTTGCGCAATATTCACAAAGATGTATTGCTCAAATCGTATACATACCGTTTCTTTTTCGAGCTTTAACAGCATGGTAATATATTAACGGTTTATGTAGGAATATTCCAAAGTGAGTTACAGATTCTGCTAGATGAAAAATAGCTGTGTTTATAAGCACATAATCATCTTTACTTTTGCTTTCTTAACATTATTGGCATAAATCGTCACAGCGTTAATCTTGGCATGATAATAACTACAGCGTTAGTTCATCTTATCTTTGTCACTCAGAAGACAACGATGAACAGGATATAGAGTCAGGTCGAATGATTTCTCCGTAAACAAATAGGTCCATTCATAATTATTTTTTCTGGGAATTAGTTGAAAGAAAACTTAAGAGACATGCAAGTTAGATCTTAATAATTAAGTGTCCAGTTGTATGTTATTATTTGCTTTTATATAAAATAGATTTACAGTTTTAGGATGGATAGTTATTTCGTACACAATTCGCAGCATTATCTCATTTTCTTTTCAATATATGTATCAATAGTTTATAATCAACAAAGAGCATTGCGGAGTTACTCAGTATCGACAACAATAATTGATCATCATAGCTCATGGGATCGTGAGCACACCATACATGGAATTCAGTTGTCTCATTTAAAACACTGTCTGCACTTGGTTCTACACAATCGTGTTGTGGTATACGGGAACCTCTGCATATGAAAGAAAAAAAGAAGATATTTTAAGTCATCTTATAAAAATAAATTAAAGCACTGCCTCCACGGATTAAGATATACATTCACTCACAGTTTGTTCAATCACTAATGCGAATATTTATATGTAATCGTATCAATTTATTTATTTATTTTCAAATTTATCAATTTCTTAATGAAACATTATTTATATAATAAAAAGAAAATATTGCCTCTACATGGCAATGGAACGGTTCAGATCTACTTGTTACAGACTAGATGAAGTTGAGGCAAGCGATGGCAAGTAAAGCATCAATTTAGGGAAAGAGAAACTACTAACGAACCCTCGTGAGGGAAGCGATGTGCACTTTCATGCCATTTTATTGGGAAACGAAGTCAACTTATGCGCCATAATATGGACATCAAAGGCAATTTAGCACCACTGTATAGAAAGTGACGATAACTAATGCACTTCAATAAGGATAGCGAAATTAAGGGAAGCCAATGCAAATATTTGCAACTGTTAGGGAATCATCGGCCACGTACGGGCAATTGTAAGAAAAGAGACTGTCAATAATGCACCACTGTTAGGGGAGCGGGTGCAACTTACCCACCACTGATAAGGAATTGAAAAAACACTAACGCGCCATTGTAAGGAATGCAAAGGACCGTAACACAATAAAACAATGGCTTTTGTGTGACCTAGTTGCTCAAACCCACCAATGTAAATCATCTATAAAGGGTATGGTAAGGCAAGATGCACGCCATAGCAAGTTTGTGCATCATCGAAGGAACGTAACTATTTGACATTAAAGTATCTTAAAACATGGAGCTCATTTTAATTGACATATTTTATAACATGCTTGCGTGTCGTTTATGGAGTATTGTCAGTATCTTACCCTTCAAATCGTGCATATAATTCCATTTAGTCATCAGTTAGTTATTAAGCGGTTCAGGCACACATCCTGGTAAGCTTAAAAGCATTCACACCAAGTCAGTTCTTTATTTATTGTTTTACTAAACTTATTTCGCAGCAGAACTGCTTTCTCCAGTTGCCTTAAAGATTGAGTAAAGGCAAACATAATTAAATACTTAAGCAAAAAGCATTTGTATTAGTTGTCAAACATTAGTTCCTGCTTAATTCCGATAACATTGCATTTTATTGTCACATGCATTATAGGTCGTAATACTGTTTTACATAACACACTTTGACATGAATTGGACATTTAGTTCAACAATTAGTTATCACCTATTTTAGTTTTTGCAAAAATACAAGAAAAGTACATAGATTTTCCTAAAAGGTATACCCAGAGAGGCAGGAGACGTCCATATACCTTTATAAAGTCATTCTCAATGAAATACAAAGTTTTAAATGACCGCAAACGGAAGTATAAAATGTTAGTCAAAGCGTTTAAAATGATTACAAAATATGCTTGTGATATTTTGCTTGTTCCGGTGCTTTGATACTTTTTTCGGCAGTGTCTATAAATGTTTGCGGAATAAATATCAATTGGACTTAGTGGTGGTTGAACATAAAGCAGATAAAGAAAGCGAAAAATAAGACGTTTAGTTGTAATTTCCATACGCCTAAAAGAGCAATTATTTGTTACTGTGTTAATCGAGTTTTTAGCCCCACGAAGATAACTCAGGGAGCAATGTTTTCTAACCAATTGTGAAATAACTGTATAACTTACACTGATGTTTATCAAAGGTTTTACCTTACTAAAAATTCATTTTTAATTATTTTATGTTTTTCATGTTTTCAGCCTTGATTGGCTAGTCAGACACGTTTTTTGGATAAATAACAATTAAATGCCATTTTAATCCCCTTTAGCCATTTTATTACAATGAGCAATTGTTTGTTTTAATTGTATGGAAAAAACAACAACAATACATATATTTTCATACAATGAAATGTGATACTTACTCAACTCGTCGTAAAAAGGTGTGTTAGTTTCGCTCCTTACGGCAGCGTTATAACCAGGATTCTCATCAAAAGGTCTGAATTGTTTCAACGTTGACAAATATACAGATATATTACACGGCAGCTGGCCGTGGGAAAATAAGTTACTTATAAAAACTAAACATATCCACAGCATGTAATTTCGTTGCTTCGGATATATGAGAATAATAATAATAAAACCCGTCAAATTAAGGGTGTGGTGAACATATGATTGACGTTGATTACGTTCCAAGATTTTCCGGCTACTAGGTCAATGTAGAAATAATAAAATGAAAACAAAATAAAACTTTGCTATCGTAGACATTAATATAACAACACTTAAATTGTTCATAGGAATGCAAAATTTAAAACTTCAAAAGTAGAGATGTCACTATATAACAACGTTATATAATACATTACTATATGCCTTTCCAATCTCTTTAAACTTACACGGTAGGCCTTGAACGTGAACCTGTAAATAAGATTTATAAAGAGTATTCATGGATTGAAAAACGGGACAGTTTATGTATACTTAAACAACAGCATTTTGTGAAGGGAAACCCCCTTAATAAAATAGGACAGATTGGAAGCAATCAAGGATTGTACCAATTTCAATTTCGAACGAATGACTCTGCAACATATTGTAAAATTGGTATCATTGCTCATTTGGGGACTGTGAAATAAATAGTTTGTTCATTATAAGCAATCGTAAGTTCAATCGCCTTGGGGTGTATTGCTAATTACATCAATATTTTGAAAACTAATAATTTCCACAAACTTGTTCGAGCTACCTACCAGGACATGACATGGTGCATGTTTTAGATCAGTAAATAGACTTTATACAAAGCGAAGATAACAAAACATCATACCTTCTTTACGGGTGACCTTGAACGCACACGAATATTGATTTCGAAGAACACAGAAGACGACGACACAGACTACCATCGTTATAACACCAGCTGTTACACCACCAGCAATTGCAGCGATTTGTGGTTTAGCATAGGCGATTTCTGTAAGATGTTTACAACAGTATCTCTAATTCGGTACGTTAAAAATGGTATATATATTTTGATTGTCATATCAATTCTTTTAAGGCGTTAAAAAGACGTTCAAAATACCAAAAATATACCTATTAATGTGCTGAATGTTAGTGTTTCTTTCGCAGATTAACCTGCTAGATTCAGAGCATAGCATTTGACAAAAAATAAAACATCCCTGGTTTTAAACTATAAAGGGTAACGTTCATCTCAGTTTCTCCGTTATCTTAAACACGAACAACCAGCCAATCCGCCAAAGTATCTAATACTCCATATGATATGCGGAACGTTTGTGGAGACCCATTGTTAGGCCCTGGAATTCATGATAAAACAGCGCTTGAACTTGTGACTGTTTAATTTTGAAAGGCTTCAACCTGCCACTTAAATATTTGCCTAAGAACACCGCGGTGACAAACGAACATTTTTAATTTTTTTAAACTAACTGCCCGAGGCAGCCGTTGTTGAGGTTCAACAATCGGTGCGAAATAGCATTTTAGATCGTGCCCTAATTACTTAATTAATGCATACGTTATTTGCAAACAGCAACGACTGTGATTTGCTGTAACAATCAACCCGTATGCTGTATCTTAATGTAGATCTTCGGTTGATCTGTGGAGTTTATCACTTTGAATTGCTTGCGTAAAATCCATATCGCACGAGACCAAAGGCAAGCAACGAGAAGTGATACATTCCCGAATATCACCCGACAAACATCGTATATCATTTATTTCATACCTGTAAAACATTTTTAAAATAAAAAAAGTTTTCTTTACAATGTCAATAAATTTCGACAAAAAACAAACAAACAAATTGTGCGGCCACACATATAAAGCTTCTAAAATAATCAAAGAAATAGGCATTTTAAAGATGACTCTTCCAAGAAGTACCTTTCTGAAACACAGTTATTTATTTTACGATCGAAGTATTTGGCAGTTATTTAAGACACAGTTTGTATTATACAGCTTCTTTTTTCATTAGGTTATATCGTACATGACTTTATTGCATGCTGACATGGAATACCCAAGGCGATGTGATTACATTATAAGAATACCTATCCTGTTCTAGAGAAATAATACGAATTTATTGCATTGAAACAATATAATATTTGATGCTCTGTGTTAGGGCTTCACTATCACCGATTGACCGTTTTGACAACTTTTTTATCTTGTAATGAACGAATTTTCGAGTAATGTCTTGAAACTAGAAATATCGGACTGCTGACAAAAAATCAGATCGTAATTGTCATATTTATGTTTTATTGCTTAAACTGTTACTACCACTTGTGTGTTTATTTGCATAAAAACAATTTAAAACTTAAATCATAAAAACCAGCGATCTTATGTTTTGTCAGCAGTCTTACATCACTGGTTTCCAGCCATTTACGCAGACATTTTCTGATTGTAAGACAAAATAAAACAAGTTGTCAAAGGGTCAGTCTGTGAGAGTTCAGTTTAAATGATAATGATATGTTCATACATGCCGCATCCCTTGATACAATTCAAACGTTTTTGGTAAAATTATCACTACAAATATAGGTTTATGCCAGACAAAGTTAATAACAATGTGTTAGAACTTACTATAGCAAAACTACAAATAATAAACTGAAAGCTTTCACACTATTGTTTTTATGAGAAATATTACACTCTGAAACTACATGCTTAACATGCATGTTACGTATAATAGTTCTTGTTACATATTGACATAATAAATGCAAAAAATATTTTTTTGTTATATCTTCGACCAAGCAAAGAAAAAAGAAAAGCAGAGCAAGCAGTGGCTAATATGAAACCGAAAAGGGAAAACATGACCGTGCTAGAGATGAGAAAATATATTTGAATAAGTGAACGATGTGCGTATATATAATGTCAAAATAAAAAGTCCGAAATCATACCATCACTCACTTACTAAAATTTTCTTAATAACGAAACATTTCACTGTCAACTTGCTCTACAAAATATACTCAGCGATCCAAAGTTCTATGCGAGATCCAAAAATGCTCAATTCTCTTATCAAGTGAGGCCATATTCTAAAAATTGTTAGACCTCATTGCTTAACCATGTTATTATGTTCTAATGCAGGATGCCAAGGCAAACCATTTTGTACACAATGATTTGAACAAGAATGCCAGTATAATGAATTAATGCTTCCCTTATGCAATTAAGACATACAGTCGAACCCCGTTCGCTCGAACTCCAAGGTACCGGCGAAAATACCTCGAGCCTTGGGAAATTCGTACCAACAGTATAAAGTTATCGGTCCTTTACATCTAGTTCGAGCCAACGAGGAGGTCGAGCAAAGCGAGTTCGAGCCAACTGGTTTTGACTGTATATACATTACATTATCATTAATTATTATTATTATTATTATTATTATTATTATTATTATTATTATTATTATTATTATTATTATTATCATTAATATTTATAGCAGTTATTTCTGAATATGTCTTACATTAGGTTTGTTTAATCAGCATTCAACCGTTTTTTTATTTCAATCAGTTACATCGGTAAATTTTAAAAGTGGCTTGGTCGGTAGACAAAATATAATCTTAAACACTATGTTGGTCAAAGGCTGCGACACTCAAGGCCAATTTATTTTAATTGACGCATATAAATAATCTTTAACCATTACGTTTTTTGTGAAGTCAACTAATATCTCATTAATAATTATGTTTTAAAATGATTCTTGATGCAAATGAATAACCAGCACCGTTGTTCATTAGACAAAAAAGGAAAGTGAGACCTGAACTATACGGGTTTTTTTGGTACCAACAGTCGATGCAAAGTCAATTGGAGAACACCAAAGAAAGGCAACGTTTGTATTTTTTGTTGGACGACTGATAACAATTGTTTACTATGATTGTCCACATCCGTTTGAAGGGAATGAACTCCTGCTTTCGTACCATATGACCTGTAAAGAATTAATGACATTTAACCTAAATGTATTTATTTTTTCATCCGAGTTATCAAATAAGTTACTTCAACCAATGATCTAGCATAAACAAAACTATGAATTCGTTGGTAGGATTAACCCCTTTGATACATTTAAAGAAAAAAAAAACATTTATGTTAAATGCCACTATAATTTACAGGTCATATGACACCAAGCAGGAGTTCTATCCCTTCTGACTGTGTGATTATTCACAAACAACTGTTTGGTTGTATCCCTATTACATCGTACCGTATTCACTGCAAGCGGGGAACCAAACAGCAGAATGGTAGCCGCAAAAAGTCCAAGAAAGCGGTAACCAAACTATGGATGTGTTTTTGCACAATATGAAAGAACATTTAACGTATTATTTTAACTACTAAATAAAAATATACCTTCAATTGTTTAATAAAACAAAAATGTGTAAATTATTTTTGACATTTTTTAAATAATCTAGTTGTTTCCGATGAGTGAATGTACAGACGAACCCTGTTGGGTCGAACACGCTTGGCTCGATTTCCTTCTACTGAAGGTAAAAATTCCCGCTTGTCTCGACTATCCCGTGACTCGAAGTATTTTCGCGGGTCCCTGTGAGTTTGAGCAAACGGGGGTGCGTATGTACGTGTATTACTGTATCCCTCTTAAGAAGATTCTGGGGCGGTTTCATGATCGACATCTAAAGGAGCGTACTTGTGGGAGAGGGCATTACTTAGAAAGTATACATTCGAAGCCTTTTGTTAACCGTTACTTTCGTAAGCAAACACATATATCTGTAATTATTATCAAATAGAAACTTTCATCCATCTAAGTAAGGTTTTGTTAAATCAAATCAATTACGAACAAGCATTGTTAAACTTCAGGTATAGTGGCACTAAAATCTTACCTGTTGTCGTAATATCTGTTATCGTAATATAACAAAGTACAACCTTTTTAAATTTGTGAGCACTTAGATTTTTTTTTGCGTTACAAAACAACTAATTCGGCAGCCGGGCTGCGCCCGTGTTATGTCGAATGAATCGTTTAGTAAAGTTAAAATGACCAATTACTTGCAATATGAATAGATACTGTCTTAGTGTGACCGCAAATGTCTCTACACTAGCCATTCCGCATGCGCCAGCTTCTAACTAACCTCTTATGATAAAACCAGTTTGTTGTTGATGTCAGAGGCTTTCTAAATGATTAAATGTGTATCTTATCGGTGATTCAATCGGCGCGAGGGCATTCGCGTTAACATTTATATATAGTATGTATAATTAACATAATAACATTAAAATGAAATTCATGAAATATAATTGAACGTTCCATTATCATCTAGAGAAACCCCAAACAAATGAATTGAAAATGTACAGACAAAAACAATAATAAAAATATTAGCAAATGGACATCAATATCTTGCTGATTTGTTGGGTCAAGCGGTCTACATCAGATAAAAGTAAATTTTATACATCAAATTAATCGTTAGGGCCTGCAGAATATGGAACAATATTTTGTTTTGACCAAAAGTGCTTGATTCTCCGAAAATGTCCCAGTAGCTTTTGATGTGCTACTGAATGCAATTTATATCATAAAAAACAATTTTGGAGGTTGATATACATCCACGTATGCAAAGTTGTGTAAACCATATGCTGATTTGAACATTTCAACATCCTTTCTACAAAATTATGTGAAAAATATGCTATAAATGCATTAGAATAGCCATATCGTCACAAACCAAATGCTAGCAAATATGTAAGAAAAAATAGTCAGACATAGACAGGCAAGACCAAAGAATTGATTGCTTAGGGTTTGATTGTTGAGAGCAACCTGTCTTACACAAGAATTTGTTTAAAAGTAGATGGAGTAAATCAGTATCACAACGAAGAAAAAGACTGTTACCGCCTTAAATCCCATGTTTTTAAAATTTAATAATTAGTGACTTTGATGCTAACAATTTAAAAAAATCAAATTATGAATATACCTCAAGCTCTTCACAAGTACTTCTTGGTGTTTAAAATATTCAGTCCACATAAAGGTCAAGGTCAAGGTCAAGATATTTTTAAGATAATACATTATAAATTATTTTCCAGCAAATTCCTACCAAGAATAAAACTATATGACCAATTTTTTTTTGCATGAATTCACGTGAATATGTGAAAACTACATCTGACAAGTACTTGTTGTTAAGACAATTCGTCAGAATACAAAACGTTCTCGTTGTTTAGTCATTACGTCGATATATAACAAATACTCGTTGTTCAGACATAACGTCAGAATACAACAAATACTCGTTGTCCAGACATTACGACAGGATACATCAATTACTCGTTGTTCAGACATAACGTCAGAATATAACAAATACTCGTTGTTCAGACATTACGTCAGAATACAACTGATACTCGTTATCCAGACAATACGTCAGAATACAAAAAATCTCGCAGTTCAAACATTATAAAGTAATAGAACACGTACATTTTGTTCAGACATTAAGTGAGTAATTAACAAATACAAGTTCCTTTCCTACAGTTTGCCGTATAGATAGTCCCAATATTTTTAACAACAGAATGTTAGCAACTAATTTTATTCCTGGTGATTTTAAACTAACTCACAAACCTTGAGGCTTTCGTCCTATGTATAAGACGTAAATTAAGGTTATTTGATAACAAATTAGAAAATAAAAACACAATACAATACAAGGTGAATTGTGAACATTACTAACATATCAAACTTAATTGACATCATCAACACGTCTGTCGATGATGAATTTGCTAGTATATATTACTATGTTCTCAGATATGTCAACACGGATCAAAACCGATGTAAACAAATAAATACGTGACGTTAATTTATAAATAACTTTTATGACTGAAAAGTTATAGAAACTTAGCCCTTAAAACTATGTTTTATTCTGCTTCTACACGTGTGGAATATTTTAGATTTGCTTGTATTTTATCGATGCAATCCTTGGCCAAAAATTCACGGCCCACACAGCATGGGAACATCGTTCTACAAAATGCTATCAAAGTGAAATTTTGGCAAAAAGTTGCATGGTAGGAATACATAGAAATCTAAAATATTTCACACGTGTAGAAGCATAAAAAGTCTCTTATAGGCTAAGAAATATTTTCACATCTATTTTGTTAAACAAATTCTTTAGAAATTAACCGCGTTGTTTTGTTTGTTTACATCGGATTTTACCCGTTGTGACCAATGTGAGGCCCATTGAAGTCATGTGATTAATCACCCTATATACTAGTGACATCAAAATCTATACCTAGATCTTGAGCAACAGAATAAACATAAGGACAAACAGTGTCAACAGAATACTACAATCAAAACAAAATGGTTTTTTATTGCTATATTTACATTTGTGTATGGTATTATTCGATATAATGTTTTTAAAACAATTGTCATAATATATTATGGATTATTATTTTCACATTACTGCCGTATTTTAAAGCATAAGAAATAAACAATGTAAGGTTATGATTTCTTAAAAACAATACTAGCATATGTATGTATAGTTATGTGCGTAGTGTATAAAAATACAAAATAAAACTTTGAAAATTAAACTCCATATACTGGGAGGAAATTTGGACGAATTAGAAAATTAAATATACGACTGCTAGAAAAGCACCATAGATAACTCGTATTTACAAAGAAATAAAAACAAAATATAATAACTTAATAATTCTTTATGTCTTTTCATTGCAATATTCAATTTTTTAAATTCAATAGCAAATATATTAGCATACTTATACTTAAACTGGTCACTAAAGTATATATTTACTTATATGTATCTTACCATTTCCTTCTGGAATACACCCTGTGCCGATACCGACAGGGTTGGGACGAAATCCAGGCGTACACGAACATTGTTTTTTCATGTCACACTTCATATTTGGCCAACACGGCGGTTGACAGGGTTGCTCTGAAAGTGCACACACATTGAATTTGAAGCAACTGTAGCTTTGTATCTTAAAGAGACACGCTTATTTAAAATCATACATACACGTGTCTAACAAACACTGATGTTGAGTGATAAACCTGTAACTACTTACTAAATAATGCATGGAAATATTAATTACTGATTACAAGATTGTAACCTTGTATTTAATAGCTGAAACGCAAACAAATTAAATGACTGGTGAGTGATTAAAGATTTACAGTGATCAACTATTCTCTCATAAGGTAGAAATACCGTGTTTTCTGCACCTTTCTTTCAAATTAAACTCAGTATCCTTCTCAAGAACCACTGTTTTCGATATTTATTCATCCTTTTTGATAAATTAAAGCAATGGTATTAAATGTGGTACATTTTGTATGTTAATATTTTAAAGTAAGCGTGCATCTTTTATATTAAAGCTGTCCACACTTTGGCCTTTATCTACATAGATGCCTTTTACGAACACGCAGGACACACTTTCAGCAGAACCTAATACTACATATAAGTTTGATGCCCAAAAACGTCTCATTTTTCACTTGCATTGATAATAGTACAATAGAAATTGGGACCAGGGCTGGTATTCAATATTAGTCTTAATTGGGTGTAAGAACGATAAAGCTAATCGGATTATTTGTTATTTATAACTGATAAATAGAATGAATGAAGTCAATGATGTATGACCATAAGATTAACTTAAGTTGAAAATTGAATACCACCCAATGTCAGTAGCCTAAACCGTGTTTAGAGGCATCATATTCATGGCCATACAGACACTTGCACCACAGTAACGTAAAAAATACCCCTCAGGCAGGAATATTCATGCCTAAATCGTTATAACTACATGATACGACTGACGACTTGAAACGGTCAGTAAAACAGGGAACTCAATTGATGTTTAAACTATTTAAACTATATTTTTATCTGTACGCAACCAATGTTAAATGTGGGCGTGGACTTTGTTGGCAGGGGTATTTTAGCGGCCACTTTTGAAGCCATCTTGGATTAACGGACAATCCAATACTTTCGGTAAAAATGAAATTTTGTTCCATATTCTACAGGCCCTAACGAACACTTTGATAGGTAAAAGTTACTGTTATCTGACGTAGACCGGACGAGTGCACAAAACAACCCTCCGTTTTCTCATCAGAATACAACTATTACTAGTTATTCATACATTACGTCGGACTTCAACAAATACTCGTTGTTCAGACATTATAACGTAATACAACACGTACTTGTTGTTCAGACATTAAGTGAGTAGTTTATAAAAACAAGTTCTTTTCCTACAGTTTGCAGTATAGATAATACAAATATTTTAACAACATGATGTGAGCAACTAATTTTATTCCGGGTGATTTTAAACTAACCCACACACCTGGAGGCTATCGTCCTATATATAAGACGTAAATTTATGTTATTTGATAATTTCAAATTCTTTATCTGATAAAGGCCACCGACACAACAACATTAATATGAACAAAAAATAAAATAAAAACACGAAACAATACAAGGTGGATCGTAAACATTATTAACATAAATAAATTGACAGTCATCAACACTTTTGTAGATGATAAATTTGCTAGTATATATTACTGGATTAAGAATCACGTGACTTCAATGGGGTTCTCACATATGTCAACACGGGTCAAAACCGATATAACCAAATAAATACAAGACATTTATTTATAACTAACTTTTTTGTACGGAAAAGTTATAAACAATTTAACCCTCAAAACTATGTTTCATTATGATTCTATACGTTTGGAATATTTAAGATTTGCTTGTATTTTAACGATGTAATCTTTGGCCAAAATTTCACGGCCCACACAGCGTGGCCACATTGTCCTACAAAATTATATCAAAATGAAATTTCTACCAATGCTTGCATCGTTAGAAAACATGCAAATCTAAAATATTTCACACGTGTAAAAGCATAGCAATATATCTTATAGGATAAGTAACATTTTCATTTTTGTCAAAAAAGGTATTTAGAAATTAACCTCATTTCATTGTTTCTTTAAATCGGGTTTTACTCGTTGTGACCCATGTGAGAACCGATTGAAGTCATATGATTCCTCACCCTATAGACTTGTGACATTATAATCTATACCTAGATCTCGAGCAACAGAATAAACATAAGGACCAACAGTGTCAACAAAATGCTACAATAAAAAGAAAATGGTGTTTTTTATTGTTAAATATACATTTGTAAATGGTATTGTTCGATATTATGTTTTTAAACGATTGTCACAAGTTAAAATGGATTATTATTATCATATTACTACCTTATTTTCAAGCATAAGAAATAAACAATTTAAGGTTATGATTTCTTTGAAACAATAATAGCGTACGTATGTAAAGTAATTTGCATAGTGTATAAAAATAAAAAATAAAACTTTGAACATTATACTCCATATACGGAGAGGAAATTTTGACGGATCAGAAAAACAGATATACAACTGATAAAAAGGCACCAAAGATAACCCGTATTTAAAAAGAAATAAAAACAATATGTAATACACAAATCATTCCTTTATGTCTTTTCATTGCGATATTCAATTATATTAATTCAATAGAAAAAAATTCTAGTCACTAAGGTATATATTCACTTATATGTATCTAACCATTTTCTTCTGGAACACATCCTGTGCCGATACCAACAGGGTTGAGGCGATATCCGGGCGTACACGAGCATTGCCCTTTCATGTCACACTTCATATTTGGCCCACACGGCGGTTGACATGGTTGCTCTGAAAGTGCACACACATAGAATTTGAACTAACTGTAGCTTTGTATCTTAAAGAGACACTCTTATTTAAAATCAATACATACACATGTTTAACAAATATTGATGTTGAGTGATAAACCTGTAACGACTTACTAAATAATGCATTGATGGAAAATACTAATCACTGATAACAAGATTGTAGCCGTGCATTTAATGGCTGAAACGGGACACAAATTAAATGACTGGTGGGTGCTTAAAGATTTACCGTGATCAACTTTCCTCTCATAAGGTAGAAAAAAAACGTGTGTTTGCACCTTTCTTTTAGATTGAACACAGTTTTCTTCATAATAACCACTGTTTTCGATATTTATTCATCCTTTTGGGTAAATTAAAGCAATCGTATTAATTGTGGTACATCTTATTTGGGAGTAAGCGTGCATCTTTGATATTAAAGCTGTTCATCCTTTGGCCTAAAACTACCTGCATGCCTTTTACGAACACGCAGGACACACTTACAGCAGAACCTGGTATACTTTATGCTTGGTTGGTGCCCAAGAAAATCTTATTTTTCACTTGCAATGATGATAGTACAATTATATAAACTGGGACCAGGGCTGGTATAAAATATTAGTATTTAAATCGATGTAAGATCGATGTAGCTAATCGGATTATTTGGTATTGATAACAATTATGGCTTGTTGTTCTACTTTTAAAGCCGAGTTCAAAAAATTAAAAAGGATTAAACCCATTTAAACATTACGATTGCATTTACTATTGAAGTATAAACGTAGATCGATAAGTTACAGCTGAACAACTGGCCATAAGTTGATAAACTTAAACATGCTTTATCAAGAAACTAGCCTAGTTTTTGGAAAAAATATGAGTTTTCACAGTTATGCATCTGTAAACACTTATTTTATCATTATTTAACAAAAATATTTGAAAGGCTGACCGTTAAGGATATATTGATATCATCACGTGATAATGCCATTCAACCAATTACGCAACACCACAGCCGTAATAATGTTTGATCGCGTTACTAACGCTTATAAAAATAATAAAATAATGAGAATAAGTATTTCAGATAGTATTATGTTTTATAGCATATGAACAGTGAATTTTTCTTATATTAGGGAATCGATTTAAAGCTGCAATCTCATAGATTCAAAGTTTCGACAATTTCTTTTTTATTTAATCTTGGAATTTTGCAATTTTTTGTGTTAATGTCTTGAAACCAATAATACAAGTTTGCAGACATCAGGTGAGATTGTAGTTTTTCATATTTATATTCGAAAATTGCAGTTTTATGGCTCAAAACGTTACTAAGGCGTTGAGAAAATTGAAATTATCGGCAGTATTCAAAGCAATTTAGATAATTTCTGTTGTGAGTTATCGTCTATGACTGTATCGAAGGCATTGATACCAAAATCAGCTGATTCTGAGACAAAAACTTTGAAAAAAAGATTAAAAAATGTCGTCAATCTGTGAGAATGCAGCTTAAAGATAGGACAAACCTAAGATGTTTTATGAAGAACAGCATAGTACGATGTCTGCGGCAGACCAGAACATAACAAGTACTTACGTATTTGTATATTGATATATACGTATTGGTCCTTGATTTGGATTTTAATGCGTTTGTTGATTAGCCGATACACATATTTCCCTTTTACATCTATTGTTAGGGTCCAAGTAGTTAAAGGGGGTCCTGGCTCCATACCGACATTACAACTGGAAACCAAAATGCTATAGTTTGCGTATGTGCATTCGCCGTATACAGTCGAAACCCGTTAGCTCGAAATCGCTTTGCTCGAATTCTTGGCTCGAAATGGAAGTTAAGAAACGATTTCTTTAAACTTAATGTAAGCATTCCCTGTTTGCTCGAATTTTCCAATGCTCGAGGTATTTTCGCTGGTCCCTGAGTATTCGAGCCAAAGGGGTTCGACTGTATAGGCATTGTATCAGTAAGGTTCAATTAAAAAATCCTGTATTAAATATAAATGATATAAAAAAGCTCTTGATAAATCAAAAACACATTTAAGCAAGCCGTATTTGTCATAACAAAAAAAACGAGATATTATTTTATGTGTTTTTTTATTTAACTCTTCCGAAAAAGATAACACTACCAAACTGTTTCTGTGAATTTCTTTAAACTCTAATTACTACATTGTAACAGACATCCGCAACACTGTATTTATATTGTGGCTTTAACTTTAACTGTGGCCACAACTTATTAAATCGTGGACACAATTCAGTACTTTGAGGTCACAACTAATTAAATCGTGGCCACAAGTCAGTACTTTGAGGTCACAACTTAGTAACTCGTGGTCACAACTCAGTAACTTGAGGCCACAACTTATTAAATCGTATTCACAACTCAGTAACTTGAGACCACAACTTATTAAATCGTGGCCACAACTCAGTACTTTGAGGTCACAACTAATTAAATCGTGGCCACAACTCAGTAACTTGAGGCCACAACTTATTAAATCGTGGCCACAACTCAAAACTTTGAGGTCACAACTAATTAAATCGTGGCCACAACTAAGTACTTTGAGGTCACAACTAATTAAATCGTGGCCACAACTCAGTACTTTGAGGTCACAACTTATTAAATCGTGGCCACAACTCAGTACTTTGAGGTCACAACTAATGAAATCGTGGCCACAACTCAGTACTTTGAGGTCACAACTTATTAAATCGTGGCCACAACTCAGTACTGTGAGGTCACAACTAATTAAATCGTGGCCACAAGTCAGTACTTTGAGGTCACCACTTATTAAATCGTGGCCACAACTTATTGAATCGTATTCACAACTCAGTAACTTGAGACCACAACTTATTGAATCGTATTCACAACTCAGTAACTTGAGACCACAACTTATTGAATCGTATTCACAACTCAGTAACTTGAGGTCACAACTTATTGAATCGTATTCACAACTCAGTAACTTGAGGTCACAACTTATTGAATCGTATTCACAACTCAGTAACTTGAGACCACAACTTATTAAATCGTATTCACAACTCAGTAACTTGAGACCACAACTTATTGAATCGTATTCACAACTCAGTAACTTGAGGTCACAACTTATTGAATCGTATTCACAACTCAGTAACTTGAGACCACAACTTATTGAATCGTATTCACAACTCAGTAACTTGAGACCACAACTTATTGAATCGTATTCACAACTCAGTAACTTGAGGTCACAACTTATTGAATCGTATTCACAACTCAGTAACTTGAGACCACAACTTATTAAATCGTGGCCACAACTCAGTAACTTGAGGCCACAACTTATTAAATCGTGGTCACAACTCAGTAACTTGAGGCCACAACTTGTTAAATCGTGGTCACAACTCAGTAACTTGAGGCCACAAATAATTTAAACGTGGCAACAACTCAGTAACTTGAGGCCACAACTTATTAAATCCTGGTCACAGCTAACTACGTTGAGGCCACAACTAAATAAATCGTGGCCACAACTTAAAAAATCGTGGCCACAACTAACTAACTTGAGGCCACAAATTATTAAAACGTGGACACAACCCAGTAACTTGAGGCCACAACTTATTAAAATTAAATCGTGGCCACTGCTAACTAAGTTGAGGCCACAACTTATTAAATCGTGGCCACAGCTAACTAAGTTGAGGCTACAACTTATTAAATCGTGGCCACATCTAACTAAGTTGAGGCTACAACTTATTAAATCGTGGCCACAGCTAACTAAGTTGAGGCTACGACTTATTAAATCGTGGCCACAACTCAGTACTTTGAGGTCACAACTAATGAAATCGTGGCCACAACTCAGTACTTTGAGGTCACAACTTATTAAATCGTGGCCACAACTCAGTACTGTGAGGTCACAACTAATTAAATCGTGGCCACAAGTCAGTACTTTGAGGTCACCACTTATTAAATCGTGGCCACAACTTATTGAATCGTATTCACAACTCAGTAACTTGAGACCACAACTTATTGAATCGTATTCACAACTCAGTAACTTGAGACCACAACTTATTGAATCGTATTCACAACTCAGTAACTTGAGGTCACAACTTATTGAATCGTATTCACAACTCAGTAACTTGAGGTCACAACTTATTGAATCGTATTCACAACTCAGTAACTTGAGACCACAACTTATTAAATCGTATTCACAACTCAGTAACTTGAGACCACAACTTATTGAATCGTATTCACAACTCAGTAACTTGAGGTCACAACTTATTGAATCGTATTCACAACTCAGTAACTTGAGACCACAACTTATTGAATCGTATTCACAACTCAGTAACTTGAGACCACAACTTATTGAATCGTATTCACAACTCAGTAACTTGAGGTCACAACTTATTGAATCGTATTCACAACTCAGTAACTTGAGACCACAACTTATTAAATCGTGGCCACAACTCAGTAACTTGAGGCCACAACTTATTAAATCGTGGTCACAACTCAGTAACTTGAGGCCACAACTTGTTAAATCGTGGTCACAACTCAGTAACTTGAGGCCACAAATAATTTAAACGTGGCAACAACTCAGTAACTTGAGGCCACAACTTATTAAATCCTGGTCACAGCTAACTACGTTGAGGCCACAACTAAATAAATCGTGGCCACAACTTAAAAAATCGTGGCCACAACTAACTAACTTGAGGCCACAAATTATTAAAACGTGGACACAACCCAGTAACTTGAGGCCACAACTTATTAAAATTAAATCGTGGCCACTGCTAACTACGTTGAGGCCACAACTTATTAAATCGTGGCCACAGCTAACTAAGTTGAGGCTACAACTTATTAAATCGTGGCCACATCTAACTAAGTTGAGGCTACAACTTATTAAATCGTGGCCACAGCTAACTAAGTTGAGGCTACGACTTATTAAATCGTGGTCACAACTCAGTAACTTGAGGCCACAACTTACAAAATCGTGGCCACAACTAACTAAGTTGAGGCCACTACTTATTAAATCGTGGCCACAACTAAGTAACTTGAGGCCATTATAAAATCGTGGCCACAGCTTACTAAGTTGATGCCACTGTGAATTTCTTTAAACTCTAATTACTACATTGTAACAGACATCCGCAACACTGTATTTATATTGTGGCTTTAACTTTAACTGTGGCCACAACTTATTAAATCGTGGACACAATTCAGTACTTTGAGGTCACAACTAATTAAATCGTGGCCACAAGTCAGTACTTTGAGGTCACAACTTAGTAACTCGTGGTCACAACTCAGTAACTTGAGGCCACAACTTATTAAATCGTATTCACAACTCAGTAACTTGAGACCACAACTTATTAAATCGTATTCACAACTCAGTAACTTGAGACCACAACTTATTAAATCGTGGCCACAACTCAGTACTTTGAGGTCACAACTAATTAAATCGTGGCCACAACTCAGTAACTTGAGGCCACAACTTATTAAATCGTGGCCACAACTCAAAACTTTGAGGTCACAACTAATTAAATCGTGGCCACAACTAAGTACTTTGAGGTCACAACTAATTAAATCGTGGCCACAACTCAGTACTTTGAGGTCACAACTTATTAAATCGTGGCCACAACTCAGTACTTTGAGGTCACAACTAATGAAATCGTGGCCACAACTCAGTACTTTGAGGTCACAACTAATTAAATCGTGGCCACAAGTCAGTACTTTGAGGTCACCACTTATTAAATCGTGGCCACAACTTATTGAATCGTATTCACAACTCAGTAACTTGAGACCACAACTTATTGAATCGTATTCACAACTCAGTAACTTGAGACCACAACTTATTGAATCGTATTCACAACTCAGTAACTTGAGGTCACAACTTATTGAATCGTATTCACAACTCAGTAACTTGAGGTCACAACTTATTGAATCGTATTCACAACTCAGTAACTTGAGACCACAACTTATTAAATCGTATTCACAACTCAGTAACTTGAGACCACAACTTATTGAATCGTATTCACAACTCAGTAACTTGAGGTCACAACTTATTGAATCGTATTCACAACTCAGTAACTTGAGACCACAACTTATTGAATCGTATTCACAACTCAGTAACTTGAGACCACAACTTATTAAATCGTATTCACAACTCAGTAACTTGAGGTCACAACTTATTGAATCGTATTCACAACTCAGTAACTTGAGACCACAACTTATTAAATCGTGGCCACAACTCAGTAACTTGAGGCCACAACTTATTAAATCGTGGTCACAACTCAGTAACTTGAGGCCACAACTTGTTAAATCGTGGTCACAACTCAGTAACTTGAGGCCACAAATAATTTAAACGTGGCAACAACTCAGTAACTTGAGGCCACAACTTATTAAATCCTGGTCACAGCTAACTACGTTGAGGCCACAACTAAATAAATCGTGGCCACAACTTAAAAAATCGTGGCCACAACTAACTAACTTGAGGCCACAAATTATTAAAACGTGGACACAACCCAGTAACTTGAGGCCACAACTTATTAAAATTAAATCGTGGCCACTGCTAACTAAGTTGAGGCCACAACTTATTAAATCGTGGCCACAGCTAACTAAGTTGAGGCTACAACTTATTAAATCGTGGCCACATCTAACTAAGTTGAGGCTACAACTTATTAAATCGTGGCCACAGCTAACTAAGTTGAGGCTACGACTTATTAAATCGTGGTCACAACTCAGTAACTTGAGGCCACAACTTACAAAATCGTGGCCACAACTAACTAAGTTGAGGCCACTACTTATTAAATCGTGGCCACAACTAAGTAACTTGAGGCCATTATAAAATCGTGGCCACAGCTTACTAAGTTGATGCCACAAAGTATTGCGGATGTCACCTCTGTGCCACCGAAAATTACTTACACATCGTTAGGTATTTTCTCAAATTCGGCACTGCCAACGGTAGGTGACCACCACAAGCCGACATCAGCGTCTCTTTCAATAGCCGGATTGGCTTGGACAGTGCAAACAATTGTATCATCAACACCCTCAGTTAAAATCATATCCTCATTATTCTGGCTATGGCAATTGATCGTCATTCCTGCAGTATCAACAAAAAGACTGAATACATTTATGTCATAATTTTTGATATTTTTTTTATTAGACCATAACAAATAGTTCTTTATTTTTAGCGTCTATCTTTAGTTCAAAACCCATCTAGCTATCCCGAAAAACGAGCCCCAGAAAAAACAAAAACGAATACTTATGAGTGATACCCTATACCAGTGTACAATATAGACATCACTACAGTTAATTGTATAAAGCTTGATTAACATGTCCACATGATTGTCATTTGGTAACTTTTCTCATTTCAGTGATTTCATTGGTCAGTGGTTATTATTGGATAAATATTGGCAAATCAAAATACGTTGCGGCTTACTAAACCAAAGAATTAATCAGTTTTATAAACTTAGCTGCGGAATCTCTTTTAGGACCATTCTTAAATCTTAGATAGATTTCCACTGCACAATGAGTTCAAATAAAACTTGTACTTAAGTGTGTTGATCATGGAATCACACGGAAAGCATCATTTTCTGATATCATTTTATCACGAATCCTTATACAAAGTATAAATCATGTTGTTTACATTCGTGTTCTAGAGTCGGAAAGTTGAACATTGAGAACTGCCTGTAGATAATAAAGGTACTGATAGTCATCGTTCAAACTTTCTATTCACATTTAAAGCTGCACTCCCACAAATTGACAGTTTTGATATGTTTGTCTCAAATAAGATAACTCACAAAGAACATGTTATTTTTTAATGCGTTAGTAACGCTTTCACCCGTAAAACATCAATTTCCAAACGTAAGCATGAAAACTAGGATCTGCTTTAAAAAATATTGTCAGCAGTCTTATATCACAAGTTTCCAGACATTTACGCAAAAATTGGCTCATTCCAAGACAAAAAAAAAGATAAAAAAATATGTCAACACTATCAATCTGTCAGTTTTAAAACCCTTTTCGAATGAAAGATTAAACAAGAGCGGGAAGAGTTCTTTCCCTTGCACTAATCGTAAAGTTGAGTTTACCATTGACTTCTAATGTAGTTGTATCTTCCTTCGGCTGGCCTCTTGTATTGAAACAAATGTAGTTTCCACTTTGCTCCAGAGTAACATTGTGCAGCGTAATGTTCTTCATATATACAGGTGCGACAAAGCTTGTCACATGGTTTACAAATCGCTTAAAGTATTCAGCCGACGAAATAACATTTCCCCTTCTGTTCTCGAATTTCCAATCCCCCTAGAACAAAATTCGTCACACAAAATAATAAAAGCATAAAGTCAAATACGTAATAATATTGTACGATATATGGCCATAACGTAAAACATGAGCTTTGAGTACGACGCAAGCATTCGGAAGTCCTCGGCCATTTTTATCAAAAACAACCTCTGATGTATGCCGGTACATCAGTTGAAGTAGTTTTATTTATATCATTTATTAAATGTAGTGTATTAGCTTGTATTTATTGATCGTTTACATTGATTGCGAGTGAAGTGTATTTTTGCAAATATAATAAAGCCGATTCCCAGGATTTAAGTCATTAAGTTTAACTGCTTAATTAAATAACTTCGCGACCTACTTGCAGTGGACTTAAACATACTAATTTCTGAGTATATAAACCGTTCAAATACATCCGAGGTTGTTTTCGATAAAATAGCCGAGGAGTTCCGAATGCGACGCAAGGTCTCGTCTGCAAAGTGGCATAACTGGACTAGTATTAAGCAAGTGGAATTGACCTATGTTGTCAACCTATACATGTGCGTTTTGAAAATGAAATGAAAATTATAAGGTGGCTGCAGGGAAATGCGCTGTAGTTTCTCTCTTAATTTATAAATTTGAATCAATCATGAATCCAATACAGCCAAAAAGCCGATACAACCCTTTTGCAATCTCATTCCAAAAAAACAACAACTATTGAACATAAACTACGCATAACACACTGAAAGCCATATTAAAACGGTTTCGTTCATCCAAGTACTATATGCTTACCCATGTCTGTTTCATATCATACAAATGCAGGGTGAGGAATCACGTGACTTAAAGGCGTTCTCACATGGATCGCCACGGGTCACAACCGATGTAAACAAAGTAGTAAGTGACATTAATTTCTAAATCACCTTTTGACAGAAAAGATATGGAAATATTTCTAGGGCTATGCACTACTTCACTATGTTTGCTTGTACACCTATTAAATATTTTAGATTTGCTTGTATTTAAATGGTGCAACCCAAATTTCAAATTAACGGAATTTTGTAGTATGATGCAACGCTAAAACTTTGGCCATGGTTTGCACCATAAAAATACATGCAAATCTAATATATTTAATAGGAAACACAAACTCATTATTTTTTTTAGAGACAAATATAAAATCAAAAAGTATAATTTTAGATGGACCATAATCAATTTCAAACAGTGAACGTGTGAACAGGTACCTGATTCGGATTGTGTCTGCATACCATGGTTACGTCATCACCGATTTTTGCTTGGCGTTTGCTCATGTAAAGTGATGGATCTATTAAGAAGAAATCAAAGATATAAGCTCTACGTACATTGTATGCATAACTTCCATTTATATGTCATAATATCACTATCTGCTTATCGATATATCGAGTAATAATGAAATCCTAACGCCAGAATCATCGTGCTCAATGAATATGAATTATCGATTAAAGACAACATAATACTGCTTAAAGGCCTAGTTTAATCCTTTTGTAAGTGACACCCCCCCCCCATCCTAAAGAAAAAAACAAACAATAAACGCTTATTTTACACAACCTCTGTGTATTGATCTTAATCTAATTGCCTTATTGTCTTATCAGATCACCAATCTGAGTATCCTGCTGGGCAATTTTGGCAGTTTTATTATAGAAATGGACCCTGAATGGCACTGAGCCAATAAACAAATAAACAGGAAATTAGCCTCTACTATGACACCAGTGCAGGACATGCACAGCGGGAGATTGGCATGCCAAACATTCCTTAAACTAGACCTTAGTTTAAGCTTTCTATAAGTGACCGCCCCCCATCTCTGTATAGCACACAACTTCTGTGTTTTGATCTTAATCCTTATGGCTATCAGATCTCAGATCTGAGTGTCCTGTTGTGCAGTTCTGGAGAATTTTATATTGAAATGAACAAGACATCATTTCTAGCAGGTTTTTAGTTTACCCTTATAAATAACACAATCATCAATCTTATTCTTTAGAATGAGCATAAATGCCCAGTAATTCTTGTTAATTACTCCGGTGTCACAGTCAGGTGCCAAATTTCATGTGCATCGTGTATTGGATAATTTCAGTTTGGGCCGTTTTCAAAGAAAATGGGCTGCGTCAGTTATGATCAAAAGCCATTGGTCTGTGACCTGATCGACAGTAACAGACACAGATGGCATTTTAAGGCCTAGTTTAAGCCTTCTATAAGTGACCCCCCCCCCTAGAACTGTGTATAGTACACAACTTCTGTGTATTGATCTATATCTTTATTGCCTTGTGTTGTCTGTCATATCATGGATCTGGGTACCCTGCTGTGCAGTTAAAGTTTTATCATAGATATAGTCAACCTTTTATGGCCCTGGGCCAATAAACAAATACACAGGGGATGCACAGCAGGGGATCATCATGCCAAACATTCCTTAAACTAGGCCCTTAAGATATGGACCAATAAATGTGTAATAACCCATATTTTGGGGTATTGTGGGAATGTTTATTCACCGTCAGAATTGTTACACTAAGCCTTTGAGCCGTTTCTAGGGAACCTTAATTTTGTTTGCACATTTCATTACTGTCGAAGAACATTCTCCATCAAACCGAGTATAGATTTGTTCATACAACGATTTCAAGTAAAGGGACTATATTGTTATTGGTCTCAGTGAGATCAATGATATGTTGAACTTAATCATTTGTTTTAAAAATAAAAAAAAATCTTATAATTCCTTACTAAAAATTATAATACCGAATAAGTGAAAAAATAAGTATAAGTATAAGTATACAAAGTGCATATTTTTTCACATATTCGGTATTATAATTTTTAGTAAGAAATTATAAGATTTTTTTGATTTTTTAAAAAAAAATGATTAAGTTTGAAAATCCGGTGCCAGTGATCTAGTCCCCTAAAACTGTTAAAGTTAACTTTTTTAAGTATAGGAGAAAAAAAGTAATAGCATACTCCCAAAATGCACCATTGCAGGCTAGAAATATTTTTTTCTTGGAGGGGTACCTTAAAGCTGCACTCTCACAGATTGAACGTTTTGACATATTTGTTTTTATTTTTGGTCCTGGAACCAGCCGATTTTTGCGAGAATCCATGGAAACCAGTTATATAAGACTGCTGACAGAAGTTAGATCGCAGATTTTTATATTTATGTTCAAAAAATGATGTTTTATGCATTTTTCTTCAACAATTAGAAACGGTTTAAGTTAAAACGTGAGTAACGGTTTAAGCCATAAAACAATAATTTTCGAACGGAAATGTGAAAATCTGCGATTTGATCTTTTGTCAGCAATACTTTGTCATTGGTTTGCAGATATTTACGCAAAAACTTGCTCTTTCCAAGACCAAAAAAAAGTTGTAAAAATGGTATATCTGTGAGAGTGCATCTTTAAAGTGACTCGCTCATGGTTTGTAAAAAGCACTTTTTTTTAATTACGAAATAAAGTATGGCAGATCATAAGGAGTGTTAAAACAAAAATACCAAAAGCTGGAACCCTTCAGCAAATTTTGATATTTGGTCAAATATCGTCTTTGAAGACCACGATTTCATTAGCGTTAGTAACGCGATTGAAAATTAATTACGGCAGCGGTGTTGCGTGATTGTTTGATTGACATTATCGCGTGATGTTATCAATCTATCCTTGACAGGTCAACATCCCCACCACTATTGTTAAAGTCCCGGTGGCCATGTGGACTAGCCGGCTCTTTTCTAATTTTTTCTTGACTTTACCGGCGAGGGTTAAACCCAAACACCTTTTTATGCTATAACGGTATTTTGTTCTGAAATTTCGATGTCATAGAGTAATATAATGATAAAATAAGTATTTTCAGATGCATTATCGGGAATTGTTTTTTGGTCCAAAAACATGAGCGAGTCACCCCATTGCCAACATTTTAAACTAAACAAATAACGGTTCTGAGAGAGAAACGCAAGTCAAAAGGTTATGCCCCTAAGTCACGCCCTAAGTCACGCCCCTCTGACGTCCAATCCTGGTTCCCGCCCTTGGGTCAATCTGCGCTGTTTTGTTTATTGTGTGTCTCTCGTTTAAGTTAACATTTGGCTGAAGATCTGAGGCTTCGTAGGCGGTGTACTACTGGGCCTGACTTGTAGTTAACATGGTATTGTTACTTACTAAAATCAAAATTTAGGTTGTACTTGTCCGACAGCTGTCCATTTGCGCTACTACTTGCAAAACATTCATATTGTCCCAGGTCAGCATGGCCTATGTCATGAATAGTCAGGTGTGAGTAATAACTATCCAGCTCTTCCATGTATTTCCCCCGGGAGGACATATTTTCAATTTGCATGTTCCTAAACGTCCATTTAAAGACGACCTGCAACACAAAATGCACCAATGTTTTGCCTTTCGCGTCTGCATGTGGACGCCTATCCTAAAGCTAGACGAGATGTATTTAAATACAATGTAGTTGGTCAAACAGATGTAAATCCTTGTCATAGTTATAACGTAAAGTTCGTATTGTATTTAATTATTTGAGTATTGTTATGCACAAGTCAATTGTAACCACACACCCCTGGTCCGGGGAATAGCAGGGTCTTTGACTAAAATATACAACTGCAGCTAATTATTATATACTTTCTGGTGTTACAGAGATTTATCAGTGAACTTAAATTGATATTTCACTGTTTGAAACTTTGAAAATATCGAATTGATATGTTTCACAGTTTTTACATTTATGCCCGCTGTCAGCTCTAAATTAAGCGTTAGCGCCCTATGGCAGCGTGTGTATACCACGTGATAAATTACGTCATATATGCTACGTCGGAACGTAACAATTTGCTTTAAATGAAGACTTAAATCAAATATAATTTTTTTACACCATTTTAAATGAAACAAAGGGTAGTCTATGCCGCTTAAAGATCCCTGCATTTTTTTATTTCCGATATTTGATGAAGTCATTAGTTTCATCAAACACTTCGACAAACCTGTTTCCAAAATAATATTTTGACAGTGCTCCGTCAGACGGCCGTATTGTGAAAAAGGTTGTCGAAGTGTTTAAAGAAACTAAACTCGCAATCAAACCCTGGTAAAAGACCGAAGGTGGGGCTCCGTAAGCGGCGTATATTGCGCTTTGTTTCATTTAAAATGGTGAATAAATAGTGAAGTTATCTTTGTTTGAAGACTTTTTTCAAATCACAATATTGCCTTGTCTTGATTTCTTGGCTCTTTAACGTGCTCGGTGTATAGCAACGATACATGGAAGACGTCTTAATGATCATAAGGTTTAATTTAAACCTGTTTAATCACAACGAATATGAACCTTTTATTGGGAACAAATTTGTACATAACGAGTTTTCGAGCGAGTGAGATCTAGCATTGTGATAAAGAAATAACCGGAGTAAACCCACTTGTCCGGCTTAGTGACCACGAACCACATTTACCCATGCCCAGTCCGGAAATCGAGTCCCGGTTGCTTCGTTTAGTAGCTAGGGCATCAACTTGACAACAAGTTTGCCTATTAAGTGTCTTGAACTGTAGAATTTCAAAATGCTGCATACATTATTTTTAAGCAATAAATAAGATATTTTACTGATGAAACCATTGTTCAAAGTTTAGAATATCCTATCAAAATACTATTTATGTAATAAGTCTTTAATTGTATTTACATCGTTTCCATCGAAGTCATCAGCTTCACACTCAATAACGACACTGTTTCCGAGTAGCGGGTTTGGGTCGCTGTCCAGGTGTACCGACACCGAAGGAGGTGATGCAGTCGAGGTGCCGAGCATGACAACCAGAAGCACGCCTGAAAGGGGAGTTAAATAACAAATAATATACGAATATAGATATGATTTAAGGCATATCGTTGACGAGATCCGGGTGGGATGGAGGGAGGCAATCGGAACACACAACACAACGGTCATCTACGTCATACTATGAGGAATATGTGACGATGCATTAGTAAATGCAATGACAAAACTGGGATACATGCCGGTGCATTCGTAAAAGCCTTGTCAAAACTCGGATACATGCCGGTGCATAAGTAAAAGCGGTAACAAAACTGCGATACGTGTCGGTGCATTAGAAAAAGAAGTTACAGAACTGGGATACATGCCGGTGCATTAGTAAAAGAAGTTACAAAACTTGAATACGTGCAAGTGCCTAAGTAAAAGCATTAACACAACGGGGATACATGCCGTTGCATTAGTAAAAGCGGTGACAAAACTGCGATACGTTTTTGTGCATTAGTAACAGCAGTTACACAAGAGGGCTACATGCCGATGCAAGAGTAAAAGCGGTGACAAAACTGGGAAACGTGCCGGTACATTAGTAAAAGCAGTGACAAAACTGGGGTACGTGCAGGTGTATTAATAAGAGCGGTGACAAAACTACATATAAAAGCAATATACAATAGTAAAAGCAGTTACACACGTTGGATACATGCCGGTGCTTGAATAAAAACGGTGACAAAACTGGGATTGTGCCGGTGCATTAATAAAAGCAGTGACAAAACTGGTATACATGCCGGTGCATAAGACGAAGCAGTAACAAATCTGGGATACGTGCATGTGCATTAGTAAAAGCGGTGACTAGACTCTGATATATGTCGATGCATAAGTAAAAGCGGTGACGAAACTGGGATACATGCTCGTGCATAAGTAAAGGCGGTGACAAGACTGGAATACATGCCGGTGCATAAGTAAAAGCGGTGACAAAACTAAGATACATGCCGTTACATAAGTAAAAGCAACTGCAAAACTGGGATACATGCCAGTGCATTAGTACAAGCAATTACAAAACTGGGATACATAACTATGCATAAGTAAAAGCAGTAGCAAAACTGAGATACAGGCCGGAGCATTAGTTAAAGCAATTACAGTTACAAAACTTGGATATGCCGGTGCAATAGTAAAAACAGTTACAAAACCGGGATTTGCTGGTGCATTAGTAAAAGCTTTTACTAAACTTAAATACGTACTGGTGCATTAGTAAAACCAGTAACAAAACTGGGACTCATGCCTGTGCATCAGTAAAAGCAGTGACAAAACTGGGATACATGACGTTGCATAAGTAAAAGCAGTGACAAAACTGGGGACATGCCGGTGCATAAATAGAAGCAGTGACAAAATTAGGATACATGCCGGAACATTAGTAAAAGCAGTGACAAAACTGGGATAAATGCCGGTGCATTAGTAAAAGCAGTGACACATTTGGGATACGTGCCGGTCCATTAGTAAAAGCAGTTATAAAAGCAATAGTAATGGTATTAATTAATTAATCGTTCTGTTTTAACATGTAATGTTTATTACTTAGCTGAGTTTTTCCCCTGTTATTCATAATTATTAATGCAACAAACATAACGATTCTTATGAGTAAATTCCAAAGACTTTAACGCTAAATTGAAATTACTGTAAACCCTCTATATACATCCAAGCAGAAGTGCTCCGATTGAGAGATTGGATAAAAGCTTCTTTTTTTTAGGTTCGTAATATTTAGAGCCTTTATTGAGAGCACGGGACTCAAGAGAGTGATACGAGGAACGCAAAAAAATGGTATTGTTTTATATGCAGACCAGAAAAAGTGGTGAAATACTATTCGGTATGCAGTATTCTGGTTGAAAACGTTGAATTATTCTGTACTCAGGAGGAAAGGCATTTTGCCTTTTTTATCGAAAACATTAGCGTTCGGAACTCCTCGTGACATTTTTATCGAAAACAACCTTGGATGTATATGGATGGTTTACCATGTCAGGAATCGGGTCGTTTTAAGTCCGCTTGAAGAAGATCGCGTTGTAATTTAATTAAGCAGTTCAACTTAATGACTTTACTCTTGGGAATCTTCATAATGTTGCAAAAATACACTTCACTGGCAATCAATTTAAACTTAGATCAACAATTATAAGCTAAAACACTACTTATAATTAATGATACATTAAAAACACGAATTACTTGTACTGGTGTACCTACATACACTCGGGGTTGTTTTCGATAAAAAATCGCCGAGGAGTTCCGTATGGAGAGAAGGGAGTTACACCATCATCTGGGGTGGTATTCAACATTTGTCTTAATTGGATCTAAGAACGATGTAGCTAATCGGATTGTGTGATATAAATAAAGGACCTGTACAGTGAATGAAGTCAATGAAGCATGACGATATGAATGATTTAAGTATAATATTGAATACCACCCCAGATCTACCAAACAGACAGAGATGAATGTAAATTGAAAACAAGGTAGGAAGGGAACTACACAACCGAGTATAGGGCACCATCTCACCCATAAGGTTGGGGATCGATTCCACCAGGGGTGATTTCTCATGACCACTCAAATAGGAAATATTATCTAAATAAATAAATTGGTTTATTAGCAGCGTAAAATAACAATATCTTCACAAAACACATGTAAACAAACATCAAATCCGACTATATGGCGACCTGGAAAAAAATATTAAGAACAATTTATTCTATATTTTCTATTGGATATCTGCATAAGAATATGATTTATCCTGCCACTTGCATAGAAATCGGTCCAATAACAAGGTGCCGTGTAAATTTTAATTTATAAGGTTAGTTGACCACGTGAAGTCTATCTACAGTCAGTTGGTCATGTTACCGCGAAAGGGGACTATTTTCTATTCTGAAATGTCAGAGGAAAAACACAAATAATGTTCTAGTATCTTATCAATAGTCCGCCAACAACCGACCTCAACAATCACTCGACCATCACTCTGTATAATAATGACACTGGTAAAATAATCAATAAATCGACCAGAAAATCTACATGTGAGGTGAAAATCTTACCCCACCCGCAAATGCTGGAAACTGTGCAGCATTCGACAATAGTTAATTCCATTTCTGTGGTGGATGACAAAATCTCACTTACAACAGAAATGAATTATCTCTTTGCTGGTGCAGTTCTGAACATCCAACACTATCACCATAAATTAAATCCATTTAATATGTGGCGAGTGTTTGTAAACTCGGGTTATCTTGAACCGTGACCTGTGTACTGTACTCAGTGACTTGCGGAATAATTGTTACATTATCAGATAATGTTTGGCGACTGATCCATGTTTGTTCACTTTTAAAAGCTTTTTATGTTTTAAATTGAAATTTACATATTGAAATACAATGGCTTTTACTATAAGCGTATTGAAAAAAAGTTGAACAGTTTTGAGAACTATTTTTGGGGCGATCTAAACATGGATACCTAGTATGCTGACGTCACCAGGGAAAAACAGTTCACCCGATAAATTCCTCCGCCTTGCCAGAAAAACTTCCTCCATCAACGGCACTAACCAAGTACTCTCTATATAACCTATCCCCTTGTCCTTTAATTAAGTTATGATATCCGCCAATGGTTTCCAAACAGTGACAGCAGAAAATAAGTTTACAAATAGTTTGAAGTATGTAATGTTTATTGAATGTTGATTTGTTGTTAAAATCACCTATGCGAAAACAGTTATAGCTTTAAGTACACTTACCATAATTGTTTGTTATGTTGAAACATATTTTTCAATTAAATACTTTGATTAAACAACTTAAAGTGGTTACTTTTTCCACAACATTATCGAATGTAAAATCAATGCTTATGTTTGTACTGAATATATTTACACTGAATATATCTATTCGTGCATTAAATAATAAATAAAATCGGTTTAATTTGTATTTTGTGTCTTCAAGTATTTAATTTAAGCGTTTGTCGGTTAAGGCTTATCCATGCCAATTTCTAGGACAAACAGTCATGTGACGATGAATCTGTACATACCTTTCAAGTGATATCGATGACTTCGATCCATTATAAATCCGAAAAATATTTGTTTTTTCCTTAACTCCAGAAACTCATTATTCCGAAATTGTTAACCACGGAAATTAATATCTCTTTTATCGCAATTTACACTAGAATATTTGTGAAACTATATTCGGTAAGCTGATCGGTGTATTCCGTTTTTGCCTAAAGCCTTAAAATAGAAATTCAATTATCCAAACAGTCACGACTGCTTAAGCTATCCGGGTACGAATTGGATATGTATTATGTTATCAAAATGTATGTTTAGAGTCTCTTAAACATGAGGTGATCGATTTTGCTAGCAAATATGAAGCCGGTATTATATCTATTATACTCTGTTTCATTTCAATAGGACTATTATATTTAATTAAAATGTATTTTTTTTTTTTAATAAGTAAAACAAAAAATAAACTAATATTTCGTAAAAACAACATTAGCAAATTTGAAAAAAGTTTTCTTTCACATTATCACCTTTAACACATTATAATATTGAAATAAACACAAACACGCTTACATTTAAACCATTTACATATAAATGAGATGCAAGTTGGAGACAGTATACATTTATATGGCTATTAGTAAAAAGTAAATAAATTGTCAGATTTAGCAACTGGATAGATACCTTCCGTCTAACGACTTTCATGTCGCCTTCGTAGATCTTCGATAAGTGTCGAGTGTTTCCGTAAGAGTTTAGTCATTTTACTTCCGAACTGCATCGACATCTTTCGAAATGATAATATAAACCTCCGTAGCCCAATGTTATGTCGTGTGCAAATTTCATCTGATTTGAATGCATTTACAGTTTCCCATTTTACTTGCCAAAGTAAGTGTATTTATATAATAAAATAATCTAATGCCGATTACATACATCAGCATTAAATTGACAAATACAATACTAGGTATCAGCCAATTGTTTACGGTGTGTTAGCCGTTGCAGTGCAAGATAATTATATATATGATATATAATAGTATTGTTGTTAATTTTATATATATCTCACCCACGCACTCACGTGCATACACTACTCAACTGAGCAAAGTAACTGAACGTATACTTTTTTATTATAAGGGTTGATTTTTAATCAGTACATGAGTCTAAGATGGGATAATTCAAGAACTATTGTAATATATACAATACGTGGATTTCAATTACTAAACACACATTACTTTCAGAAAAAAAAACGTTTATTTAAAGGCAAAGACGTTGTGTTGATTGGGTATCATGGTAAAATTAAAGGTTTTGATAGAAAGTTTGATAATTTGAGATTTTGAGATGAACCAAAGCTGAAAACAGTGTTTATTTTCTACAGTTTGATAGGAACACCTGTATAAAACTGCCATTGTGCATCTAATACTACCATTGTATATATAATACTGCCACTGTGTATCTAATACTTCCATTGTGTGTCTAATACTGCCATAGTGCATCTTATACATCCATTGTGCATCTAATACTGACATTGTGTATCTAATACTGCCATTGCGTATCTAATACTGCCATAGTGTATCTTATACATTCATTGTGTATCTAATACTGCCATTGTGCATCTAATACTGCCGTTGTGTATCTAATACTGCCATTATGAATCTAATAACGCCATTGTGTATCTAATACTGCCACTGTGCATCTAATAATGCCATTGTGTATCTAATACTGCATTATGAATCTAATACTGCAATTGAATATCAAATACCGTCATTTTTAATATTATACTGTTTTTGTGTATCTAAAACTGCCATTGTGAATCTAATACTGCCATTGTGTATCTAATACTGCTATTGTGATCTAATACTGCCAATATGAATCTAATACTGCCATTGTGTATCTTATACTGCTATTGTGTGTGCAATACTGCCACTGTGTATCTAATACTGCCATTATATATCTTATATTGCCATTGTGTATCTAATAATGCTATTGTGTATGTAATACTGCCACTGTGTATCTAATAATGCCATTGCATATCCAATAATGACACTGTGAATCTTATACTGCCATTGTGTATCTAATACTTCTATTGTGTATGTAATACTCCCACTGTGTATCTAATACTGCCGTTGTGTATCTCATACTGCCATTGTGTATATAATACTGTCATTGTGTATCTAATACTGTCATTTTATATCAAATACTTCTATTGTGCATCTAATACTGCCACTGTGTACCTAATATTGTCATTGTGTATCTTATCTAATACTGCCACTGTGAATCTAATACTGCAATTGTGTATCTGATACTGCCTGTGTGTATCTTTTACTGCCATTGTGTATTTAATACTGCTATTGTGTATGCAATACTGCCACTGTGTATCTAATACTGCCACTGTGTATCTAATGCTGCCATTGTGTATCTTTAACTGACACTGTAAATCTAATACAACCATTGTGTATATAATACTGCTATTGTGTTTATAATACTGCCATTGTGTATCTAATACTGCCGTAAACTGTCTAGTGGACTGTCCTCGTTGCTGAGGAATGCAACTCTGGGTGCACTAGCAGTGTAATCGGGAAAAAAAACATATATTGGCGGGTGGGGAAAGCGGGGTCAGCGTACTGGGGTGTAAATCGGTGCTGCTCGTCAGTGTTGTGCGTTAACTGTCCAGTGGACTGTTCTCGTTGCTTTAGATTGCAACTCTGGGTGATTTGCAATGTAATCTGGAAAAACAATATATTGGCGGGTGGGGTAAGTGGGGTCAGCATAATGGGGTGTAAATCGGAGCTGCTCGTCAGTGCTGTGCGTAAACTGTCCAGTGGACTGTCCTCGTTGCTTTAGAATGCAACTCTGGGTGCATTAGCAGTCTTATCGGAAAAAACAAATATTGGCGGTTGGAGTAAGCTGGGTCAGCGTACTGGGGTGTAAATCGGTGCTGCTCGTCAGTGTTGTGCGTAAACTGTCAAGTGGATTATCCTCGTTGCTTTAGAATGCAACTCTGGGTGCATTAGCAGTGTAATCGGAAAAAAAACGTATATTTGCGTGTATGGTAAGCGGGGTCATCGTATTGGGGTGTAAATCAGTGCTGCTCGTCAGTGTTGTGCGTAAACTGTTCAGTGGACTGTCCTCGTTGCTTTAGAATGCAACTCGGGGTACATAAGCAGTTTACTTTGATAAAAAATACATTTGCGGGTGGGGTAAGCGGGGTCAGCGTATTGGGGTGTAAATCGGTGCTGCTCGTCAGTGTTGTGCGTATACTGTCCAGTGGACTGTCCTAGTTGCTTTAGAATGCAACTCTGGTGCATTAGCAGTGTATTCGGGAAAAAATACTGGCGGGTGGGTTAAGCGCGGCCAACGTACTTGGGTGTAAATCTGTGCTGCTCGTCAGTGCTATGCGTAAACATTCCAGTGGACCGTCCTCGTTGCTTAAGGATGCAACTCTTGGTGCATTAGCAGTGTAATCGGGAAAAAAAATATTGGCGGGTGGGGTAAGCGGGGCCAGCGTACTGGGATGTAAATCTGTGCTGCTCGTCAGTGCTGTGCGTTAACTGTCGAGTGAACTGTCCTCATTTCTTAAGAATGCAACTCTGTGTGGATTAGCAGTGTAATCGGGAAAAAACTATATTTGCGTGCGGGGTAAGAGGGGTCAGCGTACTGGGGTGTAAATCGGTGCTGCTCGTCAGAGCTGTGCGTAAACTGTCCAGTGGACTGTCCTCGTTGCTTTAGAATGCAACTCATGGTGCATTAGAAGTGTAATCGGGAAAAACAAATATTGGTGTGTGAGGTAAGCGGGTCAGCGTACTGGGATGTAAATCGGTTCTGCGCGTCAGTGCTGTGCGTAAATTGTCCAGTGGACTGTCCTCGTTGCTTTAGAATGCAATTGTGGGTGCATTAGCAATGTAATCGGGAAAAAAATATATATTGGCGGGTGGGGTAAGCGGGGTCGGCATACTGGGGTGTAAATCTGTGCTGCTCGTCAGTGCTGTGCGTAAACTATCAAGTGGACTGTCCTCGTTGCTTTAGAATTCAACTCTGGGTGCATTGGCAGTGTAATCGGTCAAAACAATTATTGGCGGTTGGGGTAAGCGGGGTCAGCGTACGGGGTAGTAAATCTGTGCTGCTCGTCAGTGCTGTGCGTAAACTGTCCAGTGGACTGTCCTCGTTGCTTCAGAATGCAACTCTGGGTGCATTAGCAGTGTAATCGGGAAACAAATATTGGTGGGTTGGGTTAGCGGGGTCAGCGTACTGGGGTGTAAATCGGTGCTGCTCGTCAGTGCTGTGAGTAAATTGTCCAGTTGATTGTCCTCGTTGCTTAAGAATTCAACTCTGCGTGCATTAGCAGTTTAATCAAGAAAATTAATATTGGCGGCTGGGGTAAGTGGGGTCAGCGTACTGGGGTGTAAATCGGAGCTGCTCGTCAGTGCTGTGCGTAAACTGTCCAGTGGACTGTCCTCGTTGCTTTAGAATGCAACTCTGGGTGCATAAGCAGTGTAATCGGGAAAAAAATATTGGCGGTTTGGGTAAGCGGGGTCAGCGTACTGGGGAGTTATCGGTGCTGCTCGTCAGTGCTGTGCGTAAACAGTCCAGTGGACTGTCCTCGTTGCTTTAGAATGCAACTCTGGGTGCATTAGCAGTGTAATCTGGAAAAACATATTGGCAGGTGGTGTAAGCGGGGTCAGCGTACTGGGGTGTATATCGGTGCTGCTCGTCAGTGTTGTGCGTAAACTGTCCAGTGGACTGTCTTCGTTGCTTTTGAATGCAACTCTGGGGGCATTAGCAGTGTAATCGGGAAAAAAATATTGGCGGGTGGGGTAAGCGGGGTCAGCGTACTGTGGTGTAAATCAGTGCTGCTCGTCAGTGCTGTGCGTAAACTCTCCAGAGGACTGTTCTCGTTGCTTTAGAATGCAACTCTGGGTGCATTAGCAGTGTAATCGGGAAAAATTAATATTGGCGGGTGGGGTAAGCGGGGTCGGCGTACTGGGGTGTAAATAAATGCTGCTCGTCTGGCAGTGTAATCGGGAAAACATATATTGGCGGTTGGGGTAAGCGGGGTCAGAGTACTGGGGTGTAAATCGGTGCTGCTCGTCATTGCTGTTTGTAAACTGTCTAGTGGGCTGTCTTCGTTGCTTTAAAATGCAATTCTGAGTGCATTAGCAGTGTAATCGGGAAAAATAAATATTGGCGGGTGGGGTAATAGAGGTCAGCGTACTGGGGTGTAAATCGGTGCTGCTCGTCAGTGCTGCGCGTAAACTGTCCAGTGGACTGTCCTCGTTGCTTTAGAACGCAACTCTTGGTGCATTAGCAGTGTAATCGGTCAAAACAATTATTCGCAGGTGGGGTAAGCGGGGTCAGCGTACTGCGGAGTAAATCGGTGCTGCTTGTCAGTGTTTTGCGTAAACTGTCCAGTGGACTGTCTTCGTTTCTTAACAATGTAACTCTGGGTGCATTAGCAGTGTAATCGGGAAAAATGTTTTGGCGAGTGGGGTAAGAGAGGTCAGCGTAATGTGGTGTAAATCGGTGCTGCCCATCAGTGCTGTGCGTAAACTGTCCAGTGGACTGTCCTCGTTGCTTAAGAATGCAACTCTTGGTGCATTAGCAGTGTAATCGGGAAGCAAAAATATTGGCGGGTGGGGTAAGAGGGGTCAGCGTACTGGGGTGTAAATCGGTGCTGCTCGTCAGTTTGTGCGTAAACTGTCCAGTGGACTGTCTTCGTTTCTTAACAATGCAACTCTGGGTGCATTAGCAGTGTAATCGGGATAAAAATATTGACAGGTGGGATAAGCGGGGTCAGCGTACTTGGGTGTAAATCGGTGCTGCTCGTCAGTGTTGTGCGTAAACTGTCCAGTGGACTGTCTTCGTTGCTTTAGAATGCAACTCTGGGTGCATTAGCAGTGTAATCGGGAAAAACAAGCATTGGCGGGTGGGGTAAGCGGGGTCATCGTACTGGGGTGTAAATCAGTGCTGCTCGTCAGTACTGCGCGTAAACTGTCCAGTGGACTGTCCTCGTTGCTTTAGAATGCAACTTTTGGTGCATTGGCAGTGTAATCGGTCAAAACAATTATTGGCGGGTGAGGTAAGCGGGGTCAGCGTACTGGGAAGTAAATCTGTGCTGCTCGTCAGTGTTGTGCGTAAACTGTCCAGTGGACTGTCGTCGTTGCTTTAGAATGCAACCCTTGGTGCATTAGCAGTGTAATCGGGAAAAATTAATATTGGCGGGTGGGGTAATCGGGGTCGGCGTACTGGGGTGTAAATAAATGCTGCTCGTCTGGCAGTGTAATCGGGAAAACATATATTGGCGGTTGGGGTAAGCGGGGTCAGAGTACTGGGGTGTAAATCGGTGCTGCTCGTCATTGCTGTTTGTAAACTGTCTAGTGGGCTGTCTTCGTTGCTTTAAAATGCAATTCTGAGTGCATTAGCAGTGTAATCGGGAAAAATAAATATTGGCGGGTGGGGTAATAGAGGTCAGCGTACTGGGGTGTAAATCGGTGCTGCTCGTCAGTGCTGCGCGTAAACTGTCCAGTGGACTGTCCTCGTTGCTTTAGAACGCAACTCTTGGTGCATTAGCAGTGTAATCGGTCAAAACAATTATTCGCAGGTGGGGTAAGCGGGGTCAGCGTACTGCGGAGTAAATCGGTGCTGCTTGTCAGTGTTTTGCGTAAACTGTCCAGTGGACTGTCTTCGTTTCTTAACAATGTAACTCTGGGTGCATTAGCAGTGTAATCGGGAAAAATATTTTGGCGTGTGGGGTAAGAGAGGTCAGCGTAATGTGGTGTAAATCGGTGCTGCCCATCAGTGCTGTGCGTAAACTGTCCAGTGGACTGTCCTCGTTGCTTAAGAATGCAACTCTTGGTGCATTAGCAGTGTAATCGGGAAGCAAAAATATTGGCGGGTGGGGTAAGAGGGGTCAGCGTACTGGGGTGTAAATCGGTGCTGCTCGTCAGTTTGTGCGTAAACTGTCCAGTGGACTGTCTTCGTTTCTTAACAATGCAACTCTGGGTGCATTAGCAGTGTAATCGGGAAAAAAATATTGGCGGGTGGGGTAAGCGGGGTCAGCGTACTGGGGTGTAAATCGGTGCTGCTCGTCAGTGTTGTAAATAAATGCAGTTCGTCAGTGTTGTGCGTGAACTGTCCAGTGGACTGTCCTCGTTGCTTCAGAATGCAACTCTGGTTGTATTAGCAGTGTAATCGGGGAAAAAAATATTGGCGGGTTGGGTTAGCGGGGTCAGCGTACTGGGGTGTAATTCGGTGCTGCACGTTATTGCTGTGAATAAACTGTCCAGTGGACTGTCCTCATTGCTTTAGAATGCAACTTTTGGTGCATTAGCAGTGTAATCGGGATAAACAAATATTGGCGTGTGATGTAAGCGGGGTCAGCGTACTGGGGTGTAAATCGGTGCTGCTCGTCAGTGTTGTGAGTAAATTGTCCAGTGGTCTGTCCTCGTTGCTTAAGAATTCAACTCTGGGGGCATTAGCAGTTTAATCAAGAAAAATTAATATTAGCGGCTGGGGTAAGCGGGGTCAGCGTACTGGGTTGTAAATCGGAGTTGCTCGTCAGTGTTGTGCGTAAACAGTCCAGTGGACTGTCCTCGTTGCTTTAGAATGCAACTCTGGGTGCATTAGCAGTGTAATCGGGAAAAAATATTGGTAGGTGGGGTAAGCGGGGTCAGCGTACTTGGGTGTAAATCGGTGCTGCTCGTCAGTACTGTGCGTAAACTGTCCAGTGGACTGTCCTCGTTGCTTTAGAATGCAACTCATAGTGCATTAGCAGTGTAAACGGGAAAAAATATATTGGCGGATGGGGAAAGCGGGGTCATCGTACTTGGGTGTAAATCGGTGCTGATCGTCAGTGCTGTGCGTAAACTGTCCAGTGGACTGTCGTCGTTGCTTTAGAATGCAACTCTTGGTGCATTAGCAGTGTAATCGGGAAAAATTGATATTGGCGGGTGGGGTAATCGGGGTCGGCGTACTGGGGTGTAAATAAATGCTGCTCGTCTGGCAGTGTAATCGGGAAAACATATATTGGCGGTTGGGGTAAGCGGGGTCAGAGTACTGGGGTGTAAATCGGTGCTGCTCGTCATTGCTGTTTGTAAACTGTCCAGTGGGCTGTCTTCGTTGCTTTAGAATGCAACTCTGAGTGCATTAGCAGTGTAATCGGGAAAAATAAATATTGGCGGGTGGGGTAATAGAGGTCAGCGTACTGGGGTGTAAATCGGTGCTGCTCGTCAGTGCTGTTTGTAACCTGTCCAGTGGGCTGTCCTCGTTGCTTTAGAATGCAACTCTGGGTGCATTAGCAGTATAATCGGGGAAAAAAATATTGGCGGGTTGGGTTATCGGGGTCAGCGTACTGGTGTGTAATTCGGTGCTGCACGTCAGTGCTGTGAATAAACTGTCCAGTGGACTGTCCTCGTTGCTTTAGAATGCAACTCTGGGTGCATTAGCAGTGTAATCGGGATAAACAAATATTGGCGTGTGATGTAAGCGGGGTCAGCGTACTGGGGTGTAAATCGGTGCTGCTCGATAGTGTTGTGAGTAAATTGTCCAGTGAAATGTCCTCGTTGCTTAAGAATTCAACTCTGGGTGCATTAGCAGTTTAATCAAGAAAAATTAATATTAGCGGCTGGGGTAAGCGGGGTCAGCGTACTGTGGTGAATATCTGAGCTGCTCGTCAGTGCTGTGCGTAAACAGTCCAGTGGACTGTCCTCGTTGCTTTAGAATGCAACTCTGGGTGCATTAGCAGTGTAATCGGGAAAAAAATATTGGTAGGTGGGGTAAGCGGGGTCAGCGTACTGGGGTGTAAATCGGTGCTGCTCGTCAGTGTTGTGCATAAACTGTCCAGTGGACTGTCTTCGTTGCTTTAGAATGCAACTCTGGGTGCATTAGCAGTGTAATCGGGAACAACAAGCTTTGGCGGCTGGGGTAAGCGGGGTCATCGTACTTGGGTGTAATTCGGTGCTGCTCGTCAGTGCTGTACGTAAACTATCCAGTGGACTCTCTTTGTTGCTTTAGAATGCAACTCTGAGTACATTAGCAGTGTAATCGGGAAAAATATATTGGCGGATGGGGTAAGCGGGATCATCATACTTAAATGTAATTCGTTGCTGCTAGTCAGTGCTGTGCGTAAACTGTCCAGTGGACTGTCCTCGTTGCTGTAGAATTCAACTCTGAGTGCATTAGCTTTGTAATCTGGAAAAACATATATTGGCGGGTGGGGTAAGCGGGGTCAGCGTACTGGGGTGTAAATCAGTGCTGCCCGTCAGTGCTGTGCGTAAACTGTCCAGTGGACTGTTCTCGTTGCTTTAGAATGCAACTCTAGGTACATTAGCAGTGTAATCGGGAAAAATTAATATTGTCGGGTGGGGTAAGCGGGGTCGGCGTACTGGGGTGTAAATAAATGCTGCTCGTCTGGCAGTGTAATCGGGAAAACATATATTGGCGGTTGGGGTAAGCGGGGTCAGAGTACTGGGGTGTAAATCGGTGCTGCTCGTCGTTGCTGTTTGAAAACTGTCTAGTGGGCTGTCTTCGTTGCTTTAGAATGCAACTCTGAGTGCATTAGCAGTGTAATCGGGAAAAATAAATATTGGCGGGTGGGGTAATAGAGGTCAGCGTACTGGGGTGTAAATCAGTGCTGCTCGTCAGTGCTGTGCGTAAACTGTCCAGTGGACTGTCCTCGTTGCTTAATAATGCAACTCTTGGTGCATTAGCAGTGTAATCGGGAAACAAAAATATTGGCGGGTGGGGTAAGCGGGGTCAGCGTACTGGGGTGTACATCGGTGCTGCTAGTCAGTTTGTGCGTAAACTGTCCAGTGGACTGTCTTCGTTTCTTAACAATGCAACTCTGGGTGCATTAGCAGTGTTATCGGGATAAAAATATTGGCAGGTGGGGTAAGCGGGGTCAGCGTACTGGGGTGTAAATCGGTGCTGCTCGTCAGTGGTGTGCGTAAACTGTCCAGTGGACTGTCTTCGTTGCTTTAGAATGCAACTCTTGGTGCATTAGCAGTGTAATCGGGAAAAATATATTGGCGGGAGGGGTAAGCGGGGTCAGCGTACTGTAGTGTAAATAGGTGCTGCTCGTCAGTGCTGCGCGTAACCTGTCCAGTGGACTGTCCTCGTTGCTTTAGAATGCAACTCTTGGTGCATTGGCAGTGTAATCGGTCAAAACAATTATTGGCGGGTGGGGTAAGCGGGGTCAGCGTACTGGGAAGTAAATCTGTGCTGCTCGTCAGTGTTGTGCGTAAACTGTCCAGTGGACTGTCCTCGTTTCTTAAGAATGCAACTCTGTGTGGATTAGCAGTGTAATCGGAAAAAATATATTGGCGTGCGGGGTAAGAGGGGTCAGCGTACTGGGGTGTAAATCGGTGCTGCTCGTCAGAGCTGTTCGTAAACTGTCCAGTGGACTGTTTTCGTTGCTTTAGAATGCAACTCTTGGTGCATTAGCAGTGTAATCGGGAAAAACAAGCATTGGCGGGTGGGGTAAGCGGGGTCAGCGTACTTGGGTGTAAATCGGAGCTGCTCGTCAGTACTGTGCGTAAACTGTCCAGTGGACTGTCCTCGTTGCTTTAGAATGCAACTCATAGTGCATTAGCAGTGTAAACGGGAAAAAATATATTGGCGGGTGGGGAAAGCGGGGTCATCGTACTTGGGTGTAAATCGGTGCTGCTCGTCAGTGCTGTACGTAAACTATCCAGTGGACTCTCTTCGTTGCTTTAGAATGCAACTCTGAGTGCATTAGCTTTGTAATCTGGAAAAACATATATTGGCGGGTGGGGTAAGCGGGGTCAGCGTACTGGGGTGTAAATCGGTGCTGCTCGTCAGTGCTATGCGTAAACTGTCCAGTGGACTGTCGTCGTTGCTTTAGAATGCAACTCTGGGTGCATTAGCAGTGTAATCGGGAAAAATTAATATTGGCGGGTGGGGTAAGCGGGGTCGGCGTACTGGGGTGTAAATAAATGCTGCTCGTCTGGCAGTGTAATCGGGAAAACATATGTTGGCGGTTGGGGTAAGCGGGGTCAGAGTACTGGGGTGTAAATCGGTGCTGCTCGTCATTGTTGTTTGTAAACTGTCCAGTGGGCTGTCCTCGTCGCTTTAGAATGCAACTCTGAGTGCATTAGCAGTGTAATCGGGAAAAATAAATATTGGCGGGTGGGGTAATAGAGGTCAGCGTACTGGGGTGTAAATCGGTGCTGCTCGTCAGTGCTGTTTGTAAACTGTCCAGTGGGCTGTCTTCGTTGCTTTAGAATTCAACTCTGGGTGCATTAGCAGTGTAATCGGGAAAAAATATTGGCGGCTGGGGTAAGCGGGGTCAGCGTACTAGGGTGTAAATCGGTGCAGCTCGTCAGTGTTGTCAATAAATGCTGTTCGTCAGTGTTGTGCGTGAGCTGTCCAGTGGACTGTCCTCGTTGCTTCAGAATGCAACTCTGGGTGCATTAGCAGTGTAATCGGGGAAAAAAATATTGGCGGGTTGGGTTAGCGGGGTCAACGTACTGGGGTGTAATTCGGTGCTGCTCGTCATTGCTGTGAATAAACTGTCCAGTGGACTGTCCTCTTTGCTTTAGAATTCAACTCTGCGTGCATTAGCAGTTTAATCAAGAAAAAATAATATTAGCTGCTGGGGTAAGCGGGGTCAGCGTACTGGGGTGTAAATCGGAGCAGCTCGTCAGTGCTGTGCGTAAACTGTCCAGTGGACTGTCCTTGTTGCTTTAGAATGTAACTCTGGGTGCATAAGCAGTGTAATCGGGAAAAAATATTGGCGGTTTGGGTAAGCGGGGTCAGCGTACTGGGGTGTTATCGGTGATGCTCGTCAGTGCTGTGCGTAAACAGTCCAGTGGACTGTCCTCGTTGCTTTAGAATGCAACTCTGGGTATATTAGCAGTGTAATCGGGAAAAAATATTGGCAGGTGGGGTAAGCGGGGTCAGCGTATAGGGGTGTAAATCGGTGCTGTTCGTCAGTGTTGTGCATAAACTGTACAGTGGACTGTCTTCGTTGCTTTAGAATGCAACTCTGGGTGCATTAGCAGTGTAATCGGGAAAAACAAGCTTTGGCGGGTTGAGTTAGCGGGGTCATCGTACTTGGGTGTAAATCGGTGCTGCTCGTCAGTGCTGTACGTAAACTTTCCAGTGGACTCTCCTCGTTGCTTTAGAATGCAACTCTGAGTACATTAGCAGTGTAATCGGGAAAAATATATTGGCGGATGGGGTTAGCGGGGTCAGCATACTTAAATATAATTCGTTGCTGCTCGTCAGTGCTGTGCGTAAATTGTCCAGTGGACTGTCCTCGTTGCTTTAGAATGCAACTCTGGGTGCACTAGCAGTGTAATCGTGAAAAAAAATATATTGGCTGGTGTGGTAAGCGGGGTCAGCGTACTGGGGTGTAAATCAGTGCTGCTTGTCAGTGCTATGCGTGAACTGTCCAGTGGACTGTCCTCGTTTCTTAAGAATGCAACTCTGTGTGGATTAGCAGTGTAATCGGGAAAAAAATATTTTGGCGTGCGGGGTAAGAGAGGTCAGCGTACTGGGGTGTAAATCGGTGCTGCTCGTCAGTGCTGTGCGTAAACTGTACAGTGGACTGTCCTCGTTGCTTTAGAATGCAACTCTGGGAGCATTAGCAGTGTAAACGGGAAAAAAATATATTGGCGGTGGGTAAAGCGGGGTCATCGTACTTGGGTGTAAATCGGTGCTGATCGTCATTGCTGTGCGTAAACTGTCCAGAGGACTGCCCGCGTTGCTTTAGAATTCAACTTTGAGTGCATTAGCAGTGTAATCTGGAAAAACATATATTGGCGGGTGGGGTAAGCGGGGTCGGCGTACTGGGGTGTAAATCGGTGCTGCTCGTCAGTGCTATGCGTAAACTGTCCAGTGGACTGTCGTCGTTGCTTTAGAATGCAACTCTGGGTGCATTAGCAGTGTAATCGGGAAAAATTAATATTGGCGGGTGGGGTAAGCGGGGTCGGCGTACTGGGGTGTAAATAAATGCTGCTCGTCTGGCAGTGTAATCGGGAAAACATATATTGGCGTTTCGGGTAATCGGGGTCAGAGTACTGGGGTTTAGATCGGTGCTGCTCGTCATTGCTTTTTGTAAACTGTCCAGTGGGCTGTCCTCGTTGCTTAAGAATTCAACTCTGGGTGCATTAGCGGTGTAATCGGGAAAAAATATTGGCGGGTGGGGTAAGCGGGGTCAGCGTACTGGGGTTGTAAATCGGTGCAGCTCGTCAGTGTTGTAAATAAATGCTGTTCGTCAGTGTTGTGCGTGAACTGTCCAGTGGACTGTCCTCGTTGCTTCAGAATGCAACTCTGGGTGCATTAGCAGTGTAATCGGGGAAAAAAATATTGGCGGGTTAGGTTAGCGGGGTCAGCGTACTGGGGTGTAACTCGGTGCTGCACGTCATTGCTGTGAATAAAGTGTCCAGTGGACTGTCCTCTTTGCTTTAGAATTCAGCTCTGCGTGCATGAGCAGTTTAATCAAGAAAAATTAATATTAGCGGCTGGGGTAAGCGGGGTCAGCGTACTGGGGTGTAAATCGGAGCTGCTCGTCAGTGCTGTACGTAAACTGTCCAGTGGACTGTCCTCGTTGCTTTAGAATGCAACTCTGGGTGCACTAGCAGTGTAATCGGGAAAAAATATATTGGCTGGTGTGGTAAGCGGGGTCAGGGTACTGGGGTGTAAATCAGTGCTGCTCGTCAGTGCTGCGCGTAAACTGTCCAGTGGACTGTCCTCGTTGCTTTAGAATGCAACTCTTGGTGCATTGGCAGTGTAAACGGTCAAAACTATTATTGGCGGGTGGGGAAAGCGGGGTCAGCGTACTGGGTAGTAAATCGGTGCTGCTTGTCAGTGCTGTGCGTGAACTGTCCAGTGGACTGTCCTCGTTTCTTAAGAATGCAACTCTGTCTGCATTAGCAGTGTAATCGTGAAAAAATATTTTGGCATGCGGGGTAAGAGAGGTCACCGTACTGGGGTGTAAATCGGTGCTGCTCGTCAGTGCTGTGCGTAAAATGTACAGTGGACTGGCGTCGTTGCTTTAGAATGCAACTCTGGGTGCATTAGCAGTGTAATCGGGAAAAATTAATATTGGCGGGTGGGGTAAGCGGGGTCGGCGTACTGGGGTGTAAATCGGTGCTGCTCGTCAGTGCTGTGCGTAAACTGTACAGTGGACTGTCCTCGTTGCTTTAGAATGCAACTCTTGGTGCATTATCAGTGTAATCGGGAAACAAACGTATTGGCGGGTGGGGTAAGCGGGGTCAGCGTACTGGGGTGTAAATCGGTGCTGCTCGTCAGTGCTGTGCGTAAACTGTCCAGTGGACTGTCGTCGTTGCTTTAGAATGCAACTCTGGGTGCATTAGCAGTGTAATCGGGAAAAATAGATATTGGCGGGTGGGGTAATAGAGGTCAGCATACTGGGGTGTAAATCGGTGCTGCTCGTCAGTGATGTTTGTAAACTGTCCAGTGGGCTGTCCTCGTTGCATTAAAATTCAACTCTGAGTGCATTAGCAGTGAAATCGGGAAAAAAATATTGGCGGGTGGGGTAAGCGGGTCAGTGTACTGGGGTGTAAATCGGTGCTGCTCGTCAGTGTTGTAAATAAATGCTGTTCGTCAGTGGTGTGCGTGAACTGTCCAGTGGACTGTCCTCGTTGCTTCAGAATGCAACTCTGGGTGCATTAGCAGTGTAATCGGGGAAAAATATATTGGCGGGTTGGGTTAGCGGGGTCAGCGTACTGGGGTGTAATTCGGTGCTGCACGTCATTGCTGTGAATAAACTGTCCAGTGGACTGTCCTCGTTGCTTTAGAATGCAACTCTGTGTGCATTAGCAGTGTAATCGGGATAAACAAATATTGGCGTGTGATATAAGCGGGGTCAGCGTTCTGGGGGGTAAATCGGTGCTGCTCATCAGTGCTGTGAGTAAATTGTCCAGTGGACTGTCCTCATTGCTTAAGAATTCAACTCTGCGTGCATTAGCAGTTAAATGAAGAAAAATTAATATTAGCGGCTGGGGTAAGCGGGGTGAGCGTACTGGGGTGTAAATCGGAGCTGCTCGTCAGTGCTGTGCGTAAACTGTCCAGTGGACTGTCCTCGTTGCTTTAGAATGCAACTCCGGGTGCATAAGCAGTGTAATCGGGAAAAAATATTGGCGGTTTGGGTAAGAGGGGTCAGCGTACTGGGGTGTTATCGGTGATGCTCGTCAGTGCTGTGCGTAAACAGTCCAGTGGACTGTCCTCGTTGCTTTAGAAAGCAACTCTGGGTGCATTAGCAGTGTAATCGGGAAATAAATATATTGGCTGGTGTGGTAAGCGGGGTCAGCGTACTGGGGTGTAAATCAGTGCTGCTCGTCAGTGAAAAAAATATTGGCAGGTGGGGTAAACGGGGTCAGCGTACTGGGGTGTTATCGGTGATGCTCGTCAGTGCTGTGCGTAAACAGTCCAGTGGACTGTCTTCGTTGCTTTAGAATGCAACTCTGGGTGCATTAGCAGTGTAATCAGGAAAAACAAGCTTTGGCGGGTGGGGTAAGCGGGGTCATCGTACTTGGGTGTAATTCGGTGCTGCTCGTCAGTGCTGTACGTAAACTATCCAGTGGACTCTCCTCGTTGCTTTAGAATGCAACTCTGAGTACATTAGCAGTGAAATCGGGAAAAATATATTGGCGGATGGGGTAAGCGGGGTCAGCATACTTCAATGTAATTCGTTGCTGCTCGTCAATGCTGTGCGTAAACTGTCCAGTGGACTGTCCTCGTTGCTTTAGAATGCAACTCTGGGTGCACTAGCAGTGTAATTGGGAAAAATATATTGGCTGGTGTGGTAAGCGGGATCAGCGTACTGGGTTATAAATCAGTGCTGCTCGTCAGTGCTGCGCGTAAACTGTCCAGTGGACTGTCCTCGTTGCTTTAGAATGCAACTCGTGGTGCATTGGCAGTGTAATCGGTCAAAACAATTATTGGCGGGTGGGGTAAGCGGGGTCAGCGTACTGGGTAGTAAATCGGTGCTGCTCGTTAGTGCTGTGCGTGAACTGTCCAGTGGATTGTCCTCGTTTCTTAAGAATGCAACTCTGTGTGGATTAGCAGTGTAATCGGGAAAAAATATATTGGCGTGCGGGGTAAGAGGGGTCAGCGTACTGGGGTGTAAATCGGTGCAGCTCATCAGAGCTGTTCGTAAACTGTCCAGTGGACTGTCCTCGTTCCTTTAGAATGCAACTCATGGTGCATTAGCAGTGTAATCGGGAAAAACAAGCATTGGCGGGTGGGGTAAGCGGGGTCATTGTACTTGGTTGTAAATCGGAGCTGATCGTCAGTGCTGTACGTAAACTATCCAGTGGACTGTCCTCGTTGCTTTAGAATGCAACTCTGAATACATAAGCAGTGTAATGGGGAAAAAAATATTGGCGGATGGGGTAAGCGGGGTCAGCATACTTGAATGTAAATCGTTGCTGCTCGTCAGTGCTGTGCGTAAACTGTCCAGTGTACTGTCCTCGTTGCTTTAGAATGCAACTCTGGGTGCACTAGCAGTGTAATCGGGAAAAAATATATTGGCTGGCGTGGTAAGCGGGGTCAGCGTACTGGGTTGTAAATCAGTGCTGCTCGTCAGTGCTGCGCGTAAACTGTCCAGTGGACTGTCCTCGTTGCTTTAGAATGCAACTCTTGGTGCATTGGCAGTGTAATCGGTCAAAACAATTATTGGCGGGTGGGGTAAGCGGGGTCAGCGTACTGGGTAGTAAATCTGTGCTGCTTGTCAGTGCTGTTTGTAAACTGTCCAGTGGATTGTCCTCGTTTCTTAAGAATGCAACTCTGTGTGGATTAGCAGTGTAATCGGGAAAAAATATATTGGCGTGCGGGGTAAGAGGGGTCAGCGTACTGGGGTGTAAATCGGTGCAGCTCATCAGAGATTTTCGTAAACTGTCCAGTGGACTGTCCTCGTTCCTTTAGAATGCAACTCATGGTGCATTAGCAGTGTAATCGGGAAAAACAAGCATTGGCGGGTGGGGTAAGCGGGGTCATTATACTTGGTTGTAAATCGGAGCTGCTCGTCAGTGCTGTACGTAAACTATCCAGTGGACTGTCCTCGTTGCTTTAGAATGCAACTCTGAATACATAAGCAGTGTAATAGGGAAAAAATATTGGCGGATGGGGTAAGCGGGGTCAGCATACTTGAATGTAAATCGTTGCTGCTCGTCAGTGCTGTGCGTAAACTGTCCAGTGTACTGTCCTCGTTGCTTTAGAATGCAACTCTGGGTGCACTAGCAGTGTAATCGGGAAAAAATATATTGGCTGGCGTGGTAAGCGGGGTCAGCGTACTGGGTTGTAAATCAGTGCTGCTCGTCAGTGCTGCGCGTAAACTGTCCAGTGGACTGTCCTCGTTGCTTTAGAATGCAACTCTTGGTGCATTGGCAGTGTAATCGGTCAAAACAATTATTGGCGGGTGGGGTAAGCGGGGTCAGCGTACTGGGTAGTAAATCTGTGCTGCTTGTCAGTGCTGTTTGTAAACTGTCCAGTGGACTGTCCTCGTTTGTTAAGAATGCAACTCTGTGTGGATTAGCAGTGTAATCGGGAAAAAAATAGATTGGCGTGCGTGGTAAGAGGGGTCAGCGTACTGGGGTGTAAATCGGTGCTGCTCGTCAGAGCTGTGCGTAAACTGTCCAGTGGACTGCCCTCGTTGCTTTAGAATGCACCTCATATTGCATTAGCAGTGTAATCGGGAAAAACAAATATTGGTGTGTGAGGTAAGCGGGGTCAGCGTACTAGGGTGTTAATCGGTGCTTTTCATCAGTGCTGTGCGTTAACTGTCAAGTGGATTTTCTTCGTTGCATTAGAATGCAACTCAGGGTGCGTTAGCGGTGTAATCGGGAAAAACAATATTGGCGGTTTGGGTAAGCCGCGTCAGCGTATTGGGGTATAATTCGGTGCTGCTCGTCAGTGCTGTGCGTAAACTGTCCAGTGGACTGTCCACGTTTCCTTAGAACGCAACACTGGGTGCATTAGCAGTGTAATCGGGAAAAAAATATTGGATTGAGGGGTAAGCGGGGTCGGCTTTCTGGGGTGTAAATAGGTGCTGCTCGTCTGTGCTGTGCGTAAACTGTCCAGTGGACTGTCCTCGTTGCTTTTGAATGCAACTCTAGATGCATTAGCAGTGTAATCGGGAAAAAAATATTGGCGTGTGGTTTAAGCGGGGCAGCGTACTGGGGTGTAAATAGGTGCTGCTCGTCAGTGCTGTGCGTAAACTGTCCAGTGGACTGTCCTCGTTGCTTTAGAATGCAACTCTGGGTGCACTAGCAGTGTAATCGGGAAAAATAATATTTGCGGGTGGGGAAATCGGGGTCAGCGTACTGGGGTGTAGATCGGTGCTGCTCGTCAGTGCTATGCTTAAACTGTCCAGTGAACTTTCCTTGTTGCTTTAGAATGCAACTCTGGGTGCATTAGCAGTGTAATTGGGAAAAAATATATTGGCGGTTTGGGTAAGCGGGGTCAGCGTACTGGGCTGTAAATCGGTGCTCCTCGTCAGTGCTGTGCATAAACTGTCCAGTGGACTGTCCTAGTTGCTTTAGAATGCAACTCTGGGTGCATTAGCAGTGTAATCGGGAAAAAAATTGGCGGGTGGGGTAAGTGGGGTCAGCGTACTGGGGTGTAAATACGTGATTTTCATCAGTGCTGTGCGTAAACTGTCAAGTGGACTGTCCTCGTTGCATTAGAATGCAACTCTGGGTGCGTTAGCAGTGTAATCGGGAAAAAAACAAATATTGGCGTATGGGGTAAGCGGGGTCAGCTTACTTGGGTGTAGATCGGTGGTGCTCGTCATTGCTGTACGTAAAGTGTCCAGTGGACTGTACTTGTTACTTTAGAATGCAGCTCTGTGTGCATTAGCAGTGTAATCGGGAAAAAAATATATTTGTGGGTGGGGTAAGCGGGGTCAGCGTACTGGGGTGTAAATCGGTGCTGCTCGTCAGTGTTGTGCGTAAACTGTCCAGTGGACTGTCCTCGTTGCTTTAGAATGCAACCCTGGATGCATTAGCAGTGTAATCGGGAAAAAAATATTGGCGTGTGAGGTAAGCGGGGTCAGCTTACTGGGGTGTAGATCGGTGCTGCTCGTCAGTGCAGAGCGTAAACTATCCAATGGACTGTACTTGTTACTTTAAAATGCAGCTCTGTTTGCATTAGCATTGTAATCGGGAAAACAAATATGGGTGGGTGGGGTAAACGGGGTCAGCGTACTGGGGTGTAAATCGGTGCTGCTCGTCAGTGCTGTGCGTAAACTGTCCATTGGACTGTCCTCGTTGCTTTAGAATGCAACCCTGGATGCATTAGCAGTGTTATCCGGAGCCAAACAACATTAGCGGATGGGGTAAGCGGGGGCAACAGACTTTGGTGCGAATCAGTGTTCCGCGTCAGTGTTCGGAATTGGCTAAGTGGGATCACTTCGCCGGCAATGAGTTTCCTAATATAGACGCAGATAAGGTTGGGCTATTGATTTGCAGTGACACACCGGAAGCCTTCTTGGTGGAAGAAGAAAGAAGTGGTTAGCGCAGCAAACCATATGCTATCAGATCAATTTTAGATTGGACGATCATTAGGCCAACAGGTAAGGTGTCCACCAACTTGAATGTCAATGTGCATGATCAACAAGCCGATTTATTACAGCAAGTGAACAGACTCTGGTCTACAGTCTTTCTTGAATACGCAGCTGACGCTAAACGGGAGATATCAAAACACGACCGACGAGCATTAGGAATAATGATGCAGACAACAACTTAAGATGATGGACATTACAAAATCGGACTACCTTGGTGCAGTGATAAAAGTCTTCCACATAACGAAAACATGCCGCTTCCTGTGGTGGCCCGAAGGGGACTTAACTTGACAGCGTGAATGCCATCGGATGCAAGAACATTCGTTTGACGCAACTTCCTCGCCGAGCTGCGGAGCGTATGCATTACAGAGAACGGCGACTGACAATGCAGAAATGTATGCGCCGATTGAAAGCTCAACACTGGAGAGGAAATTCTATGTTAAACATCTATTACAGTCAACTAACAACAAGGAAACAGCAGTATTGCCTTTTAAGGATCTCCGAGAAATGTTCGGTCGAGGTGGCTTCAGATTTACAAAGTGGATGTCGAACTGCCAAGGAGTTGTTGATTCAATCCCACCGGAAGAGCAGGCAAAACCGTCTGTTACTGTCGACCTAGAAGTGGACAGCGAGTTTAGAGAGAACACTCGGTCTTCAGTGGAACATCCGAGATGATACTTTCTTTTTTGACATACATCTGAAAGCAAAGGCACCTACACGAATGTATTGGATATTTCACTGACAGTGAAACATGTAGTCAGTGCAGGCATGAAGTGTAAACAGCGCTTTCAGAAAAAAAAACCGGAAACAGCAGATGCCTCCGTTTACGTACGTTGGTGTGGACTTTGGACCTTTGTATGTCGTAGCCAACAGAATTGAAATCGCACATACCTTAAGAACCGACTCGTTTGTATGTGCATTGCAACACTGCATTTGACACTAGAAGTATGTAACCCAGCCGACTGTTAGTAGGTAGGGTTTTGAGAGATGTACATGCTCTCTCTTGGATGTGTGCCTTTGAACACAATGGTCGTGTTCTGGAAATAAGATAATTTTAAGAGCAAATAAAGAGTGCCAATGTGGGGTTTAAATGGTTCTGCTTTAGTATTACGTATTAAAGGTTATTTAGGGCTAAGGGAACCAGAACACACAATAAACAAGTCAATGGTGTCAGAATATTAAAGAAACAAGCTTCAAACTTGGTTGGAAATCCGCGTCTTCCGGAAAAAGTTTCGGACTAACTAAATAATATTCCTGTTGTTGTTGTTTTCTGGAATTTGATTTAAAATATCAGTGGTGCTATAGGACATTTCATTGTGTTTGTAACTTGTACTAGCCTGTGAAAATTAAGTGATTATAGGGAGTGCAGACAAGAAAGGTTTCATCAGACGACGGAGATCGATAGAATGGTTTGTGAGGTAGTTTTGTTTGTGTTTTTTCACGCTGTAGCATGCTCAAAGGTCTTTATTTATAAAGTTGGGAAGAGTGTGGTTTTGGTTGGCTAATTCTTAAAAATTAAATTGCAAAACCAAAATGGTAAGAAACAGTTTGTAAACATCAAAATGTTGGTCAAGTTCGACTAGTCGTATGTCAAAAAAAGTAGACTAAAAAAAAGTTCTCTTCCAGATCTCCTTCTCGAAATGTAAGGACGACCAATCAGTCAAAAGGAAGAGAAAATCGAAATCTCCATCTCAGTAACATAAAAAATCAAAGCGCTCAAGGTCAATGTAGAGACGTTCAAATAGTCGTCGAAGTTTCAGTTCATCTTCTGGATTACGGACAAGGTCTCGTTATTGGGAGCGGCATCGGACAAGATCAAGTTCTTCTAATGGGAGTGAAAACTCATAAGGGGGTGCAAGAGGGGAGACATGGAAATTCCCCCATAGTATGAGGTTTGACGGGTTTTCAAATTGACATAGTTAAAGGTCAAATTTCAAAGTTACCGGCGGGTTATGTATTAGTCAGATGATGAGATTTATGATTATCCTGATTGGAGTTTGAAGGGTAGATATTTGGATCATTATTCTTTAATGGGCTTAATCAGGTTACAGATTAACGTTTTGTCGTTTGATGAAAAAACTGGATAAACATTTTGGCACTTCAGAATTTGCAGAAACTGCGATAGCAAAGTTTAAACAAGCTTGCCAAAATGAGAGTGAGTGTTTAAATGATTGGGCAGACTGAGTCCTTTCTTTAGCTATGAAGCCTCAGAAGTAGTTCAATATGCATGTTTACAACGTCCTGAAACCATGAAAGATTCCTTAAATCTAATAAAAGATTTTCATTATACAACACCGGTCATGGACTGTAGTCGTTAGAAAGAATCGGAGCAAGTACAAGTCAATGCAGTGGATGAGACAAGACAGAGAAAGTTAGAAAATATGATTGAAAGTCTAACCCAACGTCTGGATTCAATGACGCTTGTGCAAATAAAAACAAAGTACGGGGTTCAATTACTTGTTACTTCGTTGTTCCAAAGGAGACTGTCTGAAACCGTGTTAAACGAAGAAAGGGCGAGGGTCAACAGGTGCTTTATTCAGTTCCTTCATGCCTGGCCCATATTGAAAACATAGGCCTTAACACCTCAGTGCAGAGGGAGGAGAAGAATGAATGTGAACGAAAGTGTAAGCAGTGATGAGGATGCACTTGTACAAAACCAGGTGGAAGAAGAGTCCAAATATCTGCATTAGTCAAGGTTCAGTGTAACATCAGTATTTAGAATTGCAATAGTAACCTTTGCAAAAGGAGTGACCATAAAGCATACTGATGTATTTGCCGATGAAGTTAAAGGTTTAGTACAGCAGGATTAAAATGGCACTGTTTTTACAGTGTTAGCTGATGAATGCTGGTGTGAGATTTTAAGGTTGACAAAGAAAAAAGCTGTAAAAGTAATTACGGAAGCAGATATGAAGCAGCAGCTAATGTCGAAGAGATAACAAGAAGGTCAGGCGCAGTTGCAGACCTAAAGGCTAATTGTTCAGACGGAATTTCTGGCGGTAATAGCCAAGGAACTTCTGTTCAAAGGCGCCAGAGAGATAAAACAGACTTGACATTCGGGAAGGCACTCAGGGGTGAAGGAGATCAGGAAAATACTGATCAAAGACAATAGGGAGATAAAACCGATTTGTTAGTCGGGAAGGCACTTAGGGGTGAAGGGTATTAGGAAACTACTGAGGTATTTTGGAGAGGCATTTTCAAAACGCCATATCAAAAATGTAATACCGGTGTGCACTACCGGGAAGGTCTAACTGATTCGCGTGTCAGGTAAAATTAATTATTTGAACAAGAATTTAGTACTTCAGGGTCAGGGTTAAACGACGTATTTGACGGCAAGCCAATATTTGACATCATTATCGATGGAAAATATATTATGATTTCTACATGTATTGTTAAGTTTCCACAAGAGGAGACACAACTAGTCCATTTGTTGGGAGGTTTGTTGGGAGATTTCACCGAAAAATCTTTTGGATTATAAAGATGATACTGCTGTATAGCATAACAGATATGCTTGAGCATATGGTACCAAGAAAGAGAGAAGAAAAGGCTCAGAGTTCGATTATGAACATGTCGAACATTACTGATTGCAGTACCAATAACTGTTTTTGTTTAGTGTGTTTATAATGTAAAAAGGAGGATAAAGAGATATTTATTAAATATCTTATTAACATAAAGAGACAATAGGTAATCACAATTGAATGTTTCAGAGATGTGGTATTTCTTACCATTACTCCATCATGTTCCTAAGATATGCTATTTATTACCATGGCATCTCTACATCTTCAAGGAATGTTTTTAACCATGACTCAGTAAATAGTGGTACCACTGCTTAATAATTATTTAAGTGGTCACCACAGTTTAGTCACCAGGTTAATGCCGGTTATAGTTTAAGATGGATATTCTAAGCTTAAGTCCGATTTTAGCCAAATATGCACCTTGTTGGCACTTGGTTATAACTTTCAATTATGCTGCCATGCATTTTGTTCCAGTTAATACGCAGTGACACCTACCGTAAGAAGCGGCTTCTTGCAGACATTGGTGCTACCATATATCAACAAGACAACGCATTTCCCAGAGAGTAACCAATATACAGATGACTTTTACTTTCCTTGATTTTGGACGTTTGGAGCACGCTCTCAATCGTCGGTATTGCGCCCCGATGGACTTTGCTGTTTTTCCACGCCTGAAGGGTATTAACGTGAACAAGGATACACTTATACACACGAACTGGCGCTGGTCGTACGACCTACTAGGTAAATAATGTGTTAACTGTATATGAAGTACTGGTACAGTCACATTTACAATACACAACAAGTGCCTGAGCTACATGGGAGAAACAATGTGATGTGACGTATTTTGACGTTAAAATACGTCAAAAGGCTCCATGGTTGTGACAGAGTAGAATGTAAAGCCACTGTAAAACAGTTTATTTTCTATGTATTTTGTCACATGTTTGTGTATTCAGTGCGGAATATAATGGGGGGGGGGGTTTACTGTATTTTCTTTAGCGAAACATGATTATTAGATATAAACAAAATACCCTCTTAAATATTATCTTTATTTCCAGCATCGAGTGATTTCAATATTAATATTTGAAATACGAATTTTTTTTTCGTAATATAAGGAGTCAAACCCAAAATTCACATGATTCATTTTAAAGTCATTACTTATCCACATTTCCTCCAATATTCATCAAACATTATAAATACACATGCAATATAAAACAGCTATATACAAAAACAACATAAATGGGAAAGACTATGTACACAAGTTTAAGCAATAAATTATATATCATGTTGTAGTTGGTTAACATGTATATAGTAAGGCACAAGAGAATAAAATGTTTTGTTGTGCAAAATAAACCCTATCTACTGCGAATACCACATCAACGCCATGTTACTGCCCTAATTACACTAGGAAAACACAAGCAATTAGGTTTCAGTCACCGCACCTGTTGTAATAACTTGCCGAAAAAGAAATACAAGTAATCTTAGGTGGTTTATATTAATTATAATGTAAGGCAAAACATGTGCTTGTATTAAGAGCAACCTGTACCAGTTAATGAAACATTTATGACAGACAATAATATCTTAAACAAAAATTATTACAATTAAAATAATGATTTCAAGAAATGTAACAAGCTAATTGATCGCAGTATCATGTCATAAACGTGAGTATTATTCGCCGAGAAATAGTTCTTACAGAGGAATATAAATAACAGACATGAATTTCATAATGTTGCACAATTTTTACATTTATTCACGTTTATTGCTCAAATCATACAAACACCATTCATTTCTCTAGCTTTAACAGCACGGTTTTATTAGAACGATTTATGAAGGACTTTTCCAAAGAGATTTGCCGATTCTGTTGAATGAACGATAGTTGAGAGGATTAGCACAGTATCATCTTCACTTATGCGATCTAAACAGTATTGGCATAACACGTCCCAGCGAAAATCTTGGCATGGTAGTGACGATCTTCGTAAACTTCAACGTTAGTTCAACTGAAGCCTCTAGGTCACTCAGAAGCTTATCGATGATTAGGAGATATTAATCAAGTCGAAAGTATTCTCCGTAAACAAATAAGTTCATCCATAATTATGTTTTTTTTCTGGGAATGAGTTGAAAGAAAACTGAAGAGACATGCAAGTTAGATCTTAATTAAGTGTCCAGTTGTATGTTATTTTTTACTTTTAATAGAACAGATTTGCAGTTTTAGGATGAATAGTTATTTCGTACACAATTCGCAGCATAATCTCATTTTCTTAAGTGTATATAACAATATTTTACAATTAATAAATAGCAATGCGGAGTTACTCAGTATCGACAACAATTAATCATCATAGCTCATGAGATCGTGAGCTCATCATACATGGAACTCGGATTTCTAACTTAAAGCACTGTCTGCACTTGGTTCTTCGCCATCGTTTTGTGGTAAATGGGAACCTCTGCATATGAAAGAAAAATATAAATACTATGATATATTGAGTCATCTTATAAAAAAGACCTCCGCGGATTGAGATATACATTCACTCAATAGTTTATTCAAACAATAATGCCATGAATAATATTAAATCTTATCAATGTATTAATGAAACATTATTTGTATAATCCAAAAGTAAATATTGCATCCACATGCCAATAGCATGGTTAAGTTCAACTGTGAAAGACTATATGAAGCTGAGGCAAGCGAAGGCTAGTAATGCATCACTAAGAGGAAAGCACAACTATTAATCAACCATCGCGAGTGTAGCGATGTGCACTTTCAATCCGTTGTACTCATAAAGGAGACCAACTTAGGCGACATTATATGGACGGCAGAGGCAACTAACCAACACTGTTAAGGAATCGACGCATAACTAACGCACTTCCATCAGTGAAGGCCTGTAGCGAGCCAAAGGAAGGGAAACCAATGCAAATAGGTGTCAGTGTATGGAAACCAACGGCCACTTACGGGTCATTGTAGGAAAAGTGATAATACACAACTGTTAGGAATCCACTACTTAGAAGAAATTGAAAAGCACTAACGCGATATTGTAAGGAAAGCGAAGGACAGTAATACATTAAATCAATGACTTTTCTGTGAACTAGTGGTTCCACCCAACCAATGCAAAACATCTATTTAGGGTACGATAATGCAACAAGCCACAGCAAGTTTTTGCATCATCGAAGCATCGTTATATTTGGCATTAAAGTGTTTTAGAACATGGGAGATAGTTTATTTCATGCTTTCTTGTGGTTTATGGAGTTTTGTCAGTATCTAATCCAACAAATCTTGCATAATATTCCATTTAGTCATCAGTTGGTTATTAAGCTGTTCAGGCAAACATCCTGGTTGGCTAAAACATTAACACCAATTTGGTTCTCTTTTTTGCTTTACTAAACAATTAATTAGGGAGCCGGGATCAGTCCTGTTGCTTAAAAGTATTTGGTTAAAGCAAGCATAATCAATAACTTAAGCAAATGGCATTACTATAAGTTAGTTTTTTTTAATTGATGGAACTTCCATTGCAAATATCTAGAGCACGTTGATATATTTTGACCAGCCCCGCAAAGTCCACTCTAGCTAGCCAAATTAAATTGGTAACCCGTTTCTTTGACACACAGTGACAAATATGTAAATGTTAAAGTCAGTCTGTGACTCTGTGTTCATATCTTTATTTTTACTACCAGATGTTTCTGGGAGAAGTAGAGACAAAATGCATATGATATTTGTACACGATATCTTCATGAGCATCCGTCTGAGTCATTAGTAAACATATGTGTTCAGAGATAATCTGAATATTATAAAACATTTGAACCAACTTAATCCAAACGCATGTGCAAACCCTAATAAAGAGATATCTAAACATATTACAAACAATGGTAAACGTAAACCGTCCTCAATGTCAGCTTTCGTTTTTAACGTTTTACAGATGTTGAGATGTTTACTTTGTCAAACATTACTTCCTGCTTAATACCATTACATTTTATTGTTTTATGCATTATAGGTTCTAATACTTTTACTTTGAGCACAATCTGACATAAATTGGACATGTAATTCAAGATAAGTTATCACCAATTTTAGATTTTGCAAAAACTACGAGAAAACTAAATACATTTTTACATTACATTTTTACATTAAAGCTTTAACCTATTGCGTCAGGAGACGTCCAGGTATCTTTGTATGGTCATTCTCATTAAAAATACGCCTTAAAAGAGCAATTATTTGTTTTGAACAGTGTTAATCGAGATAGTTTTTACCTAAGTCTACCATGTTATCTCTGGACGCGATATTTTCTAGTCACTTGTAAAGTAATTTTATAACCTACACTAAGGTTTCACCAGACTAAAAATTCGTTTATATATATATATATATATATATATATATATATATATATATATATATATATATATATATATATATATATATATATATATATATATATATATATATATATAGATTGTTCTTATTTGTAAATGTTTTCAGACTTGGTTAATTGGTCAGACGTGTATTTTGGACACATTACAATTAAATGCCATTTTGATGCCGTTGAGAGGTAAAAAAGATGTACTTGTCTTTGATTCCTCCTTGTTTGGATCGGGAGTTGCCATGGACTCATCTAGCGGCATGTACACGTGTGGCTTATCCGGTCTATAAAGAAATTTCATGTCAACGATAAACGGAAACATAACAAACTTACTAACTAAAATCTCAGCCCAATGTTTGAGATTGTGAGCTATGATTTATTTCAGTCACGAACGTTGGGTGTAATCAATTTGTTCTGTGTTGTCATTCTTACGGTGCAATAACTGTCATGCGCATGTATTTTAATAACACCCCATTTATTGCATGGTTATCTGTTACCATTTAAATACGGGCATTAATGCATTTATACACGTAGATAAAATGCACTTACATATAGAACGTATGTTTATAATAGCATCGCTTTACGTTATTTAAAATGAGATAAGTTCCTACCCTTCATTTCCAACACCTGAAACAACAATAATTTGGAACAATTTACTCCAATTATAAGCATTATACTACATAATAATTTATTAAATACGTTATGATTGTAATCAATAACAAGAAAAGGTTCATTATGAAGGCCAGTTATATTTTTATTACCGGAAACAATGAGTCGGGCTAATGTATGGACAATATGTTAATAAGAGAGGTTTTATGTATTGCTCATTTCAAATTAACTGTATACACAAGTTGATTTTGAGGATATAGTCTTGTTGAATTACATGCATTCAAACATCATAGTATACAGGAAATTAACTAGCAATCTTTAAAAACAGTACTTAAATGAACAAAATACATAATTTTTCAAACAATGAAATATGATACTTACTCAAAACGTCGTAAACAGGCGTGTTGTTTTTCTCTGATACAGTTTCATAAGTTACGGCATCGTTATCACCAGGAATCTCAGCAAAAGGTCTGAATTTGTTTAACGTTGACAAACATACAGATATAGTACATGGAAGGTGGACGTGAGAAAATAATTAACTTATCCAAAAATGACATATAAATAAATAAATACAAATAACTTTATTTCGTTGCTTTGGATACATGATCAAGAAGAACAATCAAAACCGTCAAATTTAGAGTTTGGTGGTCATATGATTGACGTTGATTACGTTCCGAGGTTTCTCGGTTATTAGGTCAATGTAAAATTAATAAATGAAAACAAAATAAAATTTGTTGTCGAAAACATCAATATTACCACACTTTCATAGTTCATAGAAATGCAAAGTAAAAAACTTAAAAACTATGGATGTCACTATATAACTGCTTTCTAAAATACATTACTAAGATGTCCCTTATCAATTTAAACTTACACGGTAGGTCTTGAGCGTGAACCTGTAAATAAGAAAGTAGTGAAACCCCATTAATAAATAAGGACATATTGTAAGCAATAAAGGATTGTGCCAATTCCAATCCCGAACGAATGACTGTGCAACACAATGTGAACTTGGAATTATTGCACATTTAGGGACTTTGAAATAATAAGTTTGTTCATTATAAGCAATCGAAATTTTAATCGACTTGGGGTGTATTGCTATTTACATCAATGTTTCGAAATCTAATAATTTCCACAAACTTGCTCGAGCTACCTTCGATAGTTATACCAGGAAATTATATTGTACATGTTTGAGATCAGTAAATGCACTTTTTACAAGGCAAAGAGAACAAAACAGCGTACCTTCTTTACGGGTGACCTTGAACGCACACGAGTATTTATTTCGAAGAAAACAGAAAACGACGACAATGACTACCATCGTTATAAACCCAGTAATTAAAACACCAGCAATAACAGCGCCACGTGATTCAATAGGGGCAACTTCTGTAAGATGATAACAACACTATCTTTAGTTCGGTACGTTAAAATGAATTAGTAGTTTAATTGCTATATAAATCAAATGCATGAGCGTAGCACATTCCCTAATGCTTTACCTTTTAATGTGCTGAATCTTAGTATTTGTTTTCCTGAATCACCTGCCGTATTCAGAGCATAGCATTTGACAAAATAAGATCTCCCTGGTGCTAAACTATGAAGGGTTACGTTCATCTCAGTCTCTCCGTTATCTTGAAAACTAAAATTAAGCCAATCCCCCAAAGCATCTAATACTCGATATGATATGTGGAATGTTTGTGGAGACCCATTGTTAGGTCCAGGAATCCATGATAAAACAGCGCTTGAACTCGTGACTGTATTTGAAATCACCATGAAACAGGCTGGAGTATCAGGTGGACCTGAAACGTATATAATGTTTATATGAAACTTAAACCCTGCCTATAAAAAGAGGGTAGTTCAAAAATATCTCGCAAATAGCACAAAATATCTCAAATGGATTTACTTTAAATATTTGCATTACACTAGTACCGACTGATTGCAGAAACATATCCTCGACTATTTCCTCGCCAATGCCATTTTTAATTGAAAGACTGTACGCACCGAAATCATCAATATCAGCATCGAAAACGGTCAATTTACTCGACAAGTACAGTGTTGTAATTTCATATTTTGCGGCGATGTTTGACAATTGTATGCACATATTTCTCCTCAAACATCTTTTCCAGACGAACTGTGAGGCGATCGGGACTGGGTACGCAACCACATTGTACTGCAGTGTGGCATTATCGTGTAATTGAGCTGTAAAGTTCAACTTGATATCTTGGCCAGGAGGGCGTCTTGGTGAACCTGAAAGACGAATCCATATTTCCCGAGTATATATAACTACTCTTATGAATACATGTATTTCACAAAGTATCAAATACATAAGGAATAACTTTAAAGAAATAACTGAACAATAATGTTTTACGAATAAATCTTTATAAAATATTGACAAAATGTCTTTTAAAGTGGCATGTGTAAGAATATATATTAGCATGAATTGCTGGTAATGAAAAGGCTGTGTAAACTTACATGTTACAAACATATGTAAATCCTTTGCTGAAGGTTTGTCAAAATTAAATTGGTTGCTGGCATCACAAGTGTAAAGCCCTGCATCCGTGCATGCCAGGTTTGCAATGGTGTACTCTAGCTGTGTTGCATGGTTTAGGGATCTCCTCAATTCACCGTCCTTTCTAATATTGATGGTTGATGGAGGATTGCTATCCACCATGCAGGTAAACGTCGTACTTTTTTTCTCGGCTTGTGTTACGTTTGCTTCGTGTCTAATCCTAGTGACACGAAACTCTGTTACGCTTGACTTATCTAGAAAAATATATTGTGCATATTTGTTACAGAATAATATTGTATGCAGGCATATAGTGTACGTTTTCTCTCCACAAAGCCTGTTACAAAGGTGCAATTTACTCCAATTGATCGAACTCCAAGATCTATATATTACAGTACAAATAAATGCCTACATATATGTAATATCGTTTACAAGATTATTCTATTTGAAACCATACCATCACATTATATTTCATAAGGGTGATCATAAAAACATAGTATCCTGATGAACATACGATATGCATGGATGTATATCACTTTAAAACAACTTGTCTGGATTAACTGCCACTACCAATTGAGAGTGTACTCGGACTTTTCTTCCCTAACCAATTACCAAAGCAAACAAAATTATGTAAGATAAAGGTAAATTGTTGCTAACATGGACCGCAATAACATTAATGATCTGGACGTTTTTTTTTAATTAATGTTTTTATGGTTTATAGACAGTACTTACAAATCTATTAAGTAAATAATTGGGCAATTATATGCATACACTGAACATTAAGATGCATGGTCCCGCTATGATTTCCAATGTGGGGGGGAAATCCAGTAGGCGTCAGCCGGTTTGTCGCCGTGCATGCGTACATGCCGTCGTCTTCTTTCTGCACAGAGCTGATACTGAAAATCTGGCTGTTCCATTTCCTGCTGTCAATTGACCTCGTCCAGACAAAGGATGTCTGAGAAGGGTTCCCAGGGATGATAGAACATGAATAGTTCACGACCCTGCCCTCCAAAACGGTATAAGTCTGTGGAAGTTGCACTTTAGGTCCAACTACAGGAGTAAATATGTTGTTAATAATAAAACGTTATTAATTAGGTGATAATGAAGGGCAAAGACCAATACTGTTGACTCGATCAATATGAAATCACATTTTTAATGAGTATCTTATTAAATAACTATTACGTATGCTACGATAGCTTGATTAGATACGCTGTAATATCTTACATTATTATTGAAGCTGATTTCCCTTTTTCATTCATTGATTCTGCTTTTTAGACTTGACTTTGATGAATTTGACATGCATCCATTATAGTGACATTGCACATACTTATTAATATAGCCTAATGCCATTTTTTTGAGATTATTTCGTAAATCGTTCGCCGAAAGTTCAAAATTGTTTTCACTCTCGTCATCTATTTTGTCAGTTTCCAAAATATTAATTGTCATAAAATTCACTAACAGGTTAAACACAACTGAAATAGCAAACCGTACAAAGTGGTTCAAGTAGTCGATAGGTTTGTTATTACAAATATGTTTAGAACAAGGCACATATTTTTTAAAACAGTCGGTTAAACGAAAAATAAAATGATTGCCGAATTAAATAATTTACAGCATGCTCATATTAGGGCGAGTTTCGGCAGCCAATGGTCCATTCTTCGAATCCCGTATTTTGCGAGGTTAGTACCCAATCAACAGCAAAAACTAGTATTGCCCGACTGAAGTCCGCATTGAACAAGATTTGGCATACATTGTCGTCAATTTTAAAGTATAAGTACTATGATTGTTCCAGTATCATGTCAAATACGTAATAATTATTTAATAAGTACATTTATGCAGCGCTGTATGCGACTGACAATATGCGAGTTGATGAAGATAGATTTGACAGTATTTGAAAGAGTTTGCCTTTGTTATAACAGTCAAAATTGATTGTTTCATAATTATATTTAGATCTATTTAAAAGAAAACATAAATTATCTGTTTTATTCAAAAACAACTTACACTGAACATCTACCGAGAACGCTCTGCTGTTAGTTCCCGTTTCTGTGTTTTCTCCTGTTGGATCCATTGTGTTTGTGACCGTAAGGGTGTACTGGCCGTGGTCAGCTGGGTGCTCGACATTTGTCAGGGACAAATTAGCTCCGGACAATTGTCCACGACTCAGGGTTGACCAAATGTACGTGACCAGGGGTGGGTTTGCGTAACTGGTGCAGCTGATAATGCGGTCTGTGCCCTCCACTAGTATGGCCGTGGTCGAGATAGAAGTTCCACTGATGGAACAAGAGGGTGTACTCGGGGGATCTACAGAACAATAAAAGTACGATTATTTTGTTGTGTACTCTTGTGTTTTGTGATGGGTTGGCTGAATTGGTAAGGCTTGCACTTTACTTGTATAGCAGTGATCGAGATAGTTGTTCCGCTTGACGTGCATGTTGGTGTAAGCAGAAGATATACGGATCGAATGAAGTAACAATTCTTCTCAATTAATTGTCGTGGTCTGGGCGTGTTGTTGGATCTGTTGCAGCTGATAGTGGATTTTTTGTTGTCGACTAATATAGCAGCAGTCGATGGCACAAACTTGTGAACGTAGAGAAGCTACATGTAGAATACAGTAAGATTACAACATAATGTTATGATATGATCCGGAAAACGTTAGTGGAACAGGTACAAGTTATACTCTGGTAATTGTCCTCCGATAGAAAAGGCCGAGATATATATGACGCTGATTGTACTTTATGTTTTTAGGTAAAATGATTAAAATGATATATAATTATTTTATGATCTGGCCCGGGCGTATCAGTTGTTTTTCCACTACTATACATTATACTCTGCATAAAACCGTAACAATCTTATGTATTATTTAAGTAAGTATTTATACTTTCAGAAAAATTCTGCTATGTACCAAATGGTGGAACTTCTTCTTTAAATTCGCATGACTCTATGATAATACTCGGAATTATTGTATCATTTATCTTTTTTAACTATACATTTGCGATTTAGAGCAATAGCCTCCGTCGTTCGTTCCTCTCCTTTGATTTGATAACGCCGTTACTGTTATAAAAAATAAAGACTCCACAATAATTTGTTTGTAATAAGGATATTTGTCTTTAGTCTCTGTGATTAATATTAGATAACAGAAATATGAATGACATCCCTAAATCAGTATTTTTATGACGTTTCAGTGAAATCATAAGCATTATCAATTCTGCCTGATAGAACTAATAAGCTATTTCATTGGCCCATAATTTATATAGGTTTTTCAATTAAAAATGAAAACAAGTTAATATCTGCTGTCTACAGTATGCGTTTCGCATTGCGAGTAAGATTAACTTTACGTCGTTCACAGTAAGTATCGGAAAAAATTTCTCTGTTATATAATTATAATATCTAAACATACTTATATGTTGTCATGAATGAATCGTAAATCTACTCAAACCTAAATAGTTTATATAAGTAAAACCATTTATAAAAATAGTACCAACACATTTTATGTACAAAACCTAGTGATACTTGATTCGCATAGCAGAACAATATCGTCTAAGGGTGATGAATTTAAGAACTATCGAGGTTCGAGAGGGATAATACAGCTACATTTGCTGTTATATTGCTGTTTCCAGAAAGCCCTTTATCTTAAACAAAATGAATTAATGCACTATCCTTTTTATTTGACCCTACTTACACAAAACCTGAAGGTTGATGGTTGTTGGTTGACTTTTATCAACGGTAACCGCTAAACCTTCAGTAGGTGACAATGTGTTCATTGCTGCACACGTGACATCTCCGGCGTGTGTTGGCTGCACGCTGGCCAGTGTGAAGGTGGGGCCACTTTGTGAGCCTCCATCAGGGTATGTCCAGGTGTAAGTGGGGCTTGGGTTTCCCATGCTGCTGCATATAAGCGTCATGGAACGTTCGGATATTACCCGTACAGTGGTAACTTCGTAACCCTTGTAGGACACTATCGGAACTGAGGGTTCATCTTTATGAAGAAAAAAAGAAATACAGTTAATATATCATTGTAGTTTTGGGTTAAGTTACTAGACACACTATATATATGATAATAGGTTTAATTAGACTGTTTTAAACTCGACCCTAACAGTGCCACTTAGAATTAAATAATTAGAGGAAAAAAATAAAAGTGAGTATATAACTATGATAGAGTGTCATATAATGTCTGGTAAATTCCCGAGGCTGAAACGATGCTGTATTAAAGAGAATATAATGGGAATATCAGCGAAATTCTAAACTGGTCTACTGACTCACTATATGCTTATGAGGTAAATAAGTGGGCGAAGCATAGCGATATGCAAACAGCTCCTGAGTGCCGGATAAGACTGAAGAAAACAAACTAGAGAAATACGAAATATTTTCAAATGAAATTTCACATAAAGAAAATTAAGCTCCTGTTTCTAAAATATATGTGATGCAAGTATTTTCGAATCAAAATTTATAAATGTTGTTTCTTAAATTATCGCAGATAGAAACTCGCTCATGTTTTTGTAGCATGCACTTTTTCGTGTATGACGAAATGACGTGTTGCAAATCATTACGATTGTTAACAATGAGATATCAAAACCTGGAACCATTCAGCAAATGTTGATATTTGCTCAATTTCTTTTTTGAATACCACATTTTTCATTTAGGCGTCAACAGCTTTGTTGTTGCATGATTGGTTGATTGGCGTTATCCTGTGATGTTAGCAATGTATGGTAAAGATGTCAAAATATCAGCAAGCTTTATGAGGACCTCGTACGGATACTACCCGTTCAAGCGCGGTTGCCAAACAAGTTAACAATATTATGAATGTGTTTGTTTATTCTTTACCGGACAAATCACTGATGGAACTACATTAATGGTTCAATGCTTAAAGCACCATCGTTTTTTTTAAAAAAAACACCCATATATAATACAAATAATAGTTTGTGGTGTTACTAACTAATTCGATAGGTTGCAGCACAGCGATAGAGCATCAGATGTGTCCTCATAAGTAATCATATTTGTAATTTCGAATTGTGTGACTTAAAGTGTTTTTTTCGTAAACATTTCGCTTTCTGTTGTTTAATAAATAAAACAGATAGGATGATATCGCAACACACAGAATCCCAATGGACATCATTTCCATATGCCTTATCAAGAAAGGTCGTCAAGCAGTTTCTACGCAGTAGAAAACGTTGTTCTTTTAAGCATTAATACAAAAATGACATTATTTGTCGGAGATCATGGGAAATCATATCCGTAGTTAGGTCGTTTTCACCCCTTGCCTAATTTTACTTTTTAAGAAATGAAAACGAGTGCTGATCTGCACTTGCTTTGAAGAGTGTGTTTAAACAAAGGTAAAAATAATCAGATGAAATCATAATGATAAAACACAGAACAAATGTTTTTTTTTAAATTTTATACTTGTATTTTGGCGCTGTAAACCCAGCTATACACACCCTGTATGATACGCCTATTTACAATCAGTGTGACTTCAAGTACAATAATACATACTATCACTGAACATTTAAGGAAATAAATAATGAAAAAAGCAAGACAACGACGTTCCGTTGCATTAATACATTGCACTAATACACGCCCTGTATTTATTCTCTTACAATCTAATACATCCTTGACAAATTGAAAGAAAACAGCCAATCCCCTCCGTTGTTTTCTGTGCAATACTTGTATTATATATCACTTGAATACAAAAGTGACTCCAAGTACTACAAAATATACTTACAACGAACATCTTAGACGACAACAAATGTTAAAAGTCAATCGCAACCGTTATTGGCCTTGCAATTTATGTCTTGTCTGTAATGCGAAAAAAAAAGTTTCTAAACGTACAACAATATATACTTACATTGAACATCTAAAACCACACTGAAGGAATACAGCCAAAACCCGCCGTTGTTTGCCCTGCAGTACACGCCCTCTTCATGATCGTTTCTCTGTACAGTCAACGTCAGTTTACCGATAGTCACAATCAGAGTACCATTTGCTTTCGAGTCTGTCTCTTTCCCGGTAGTTATTTCCGTATCATCCGCCCTGTCCGGTGTACCGTTATCCTTGTACCACTCCACGATGGCCTGTGGGTTCCCGGCAGATGTCTCACACCAGAACTGCCGGGTGGTGTTTTCTATGACAGAGACGGTGCTGACCGCCGGTAATACCATAGACACCGCTGTTATGCCGACTGTAAACAAACACTTTAAACATTATAGACTATAAAAATCAGCATGCTTATATGTGTTTATATGTTTATTCTTGAAGTGCAGTTGTTCAAACGTCATTCCGTTTACCTTAAAGGAATAAATGTTATGTTAATAGTGTTCCCGTTTTAGTTATTGATGTAAAATATATTTTAAGATGCATACTAAATACCAGCAAACTAAAAATAATAGGTATAGCAAGTTTAATTAGCTAATTTAATATGTGAAAATCACGTGAGGTATACTAAAATAATATATTGAATGAATACTAAACAAATGGGACCTACATAGACACGCCATTGAAGACTTAAACACCAGTGACGGTAGTGCAATAAAGGTAAGATTGCGTTCTGTGGAGTGTTTACAATATATATTTTAAAACTACCTTGAATTATGATGTCATATAGTTAGTCATATACTTCACACCAATTTTATATAAAAAACCTATAAAACATGTTTTGCCAAGGACAGGATTAATTTTATTCAGAATTACTTGACGAACATGTAGCTTCATATGCATAAGATGCACATGAAAAGAAAATAATATCGTATAAAACATTTTTTTTCAAAATGATCTTATTCATATGTTATAACCTTTCTAGTAACTTTATAAATTCCTGGTGCAAAAATTAAAGAGATATATTTAGCAGGATTGTTTCTACACAAGAAGCATAATGTTAACTATCATTCACAAGTCTCCCATTTAATTTTATGCTAATCTTATCTTAACCTTAAATACTGTAGGAAAACAAAGGAAATGAAAAAAGGGCAATACTGCCTTTTTGTTAAAAGAATCGCATTTAAATGACTATAAAACTTTCCTATTACGACGAATAACACACATGTAAATACTATAATCCGTACTCGTAACGAATATAATAACAAACTTTTTACGACGATAATACATTCAGTATATTTTGTACGACGATTATACATAATATGTACGATGTTAATACAGAATTCTATCGATGATTATTAATACTTCCAACGTCGATAGTGCAAACTTAATACATAATAATACTTAATACATACTTCTTACGAAGATAATCATTTTCCTTCAAAGTATACTTGTGCATGCGATAATAAATACTTGTTACGACTATAATAAAACTTTGTACGGTGATAATGCATACATACATATTTGTTACGACGATAATACATCAGCGTTACAAATACAAAACATACTTGATACGTCGATAGTTCAAACTTTATACGCAGATATTGCATACTTGTAACGACGATTGGTTTATCCCCAGTGACGACATTTGGATCCCCTCCCGGAGGTAAACAAAACCAAACATGGCCATTTATGTTACGTGTAACGTTCCGGATGACACAGGCGAACTGCTTTCTACTAACACAGGAGCAGCTGAGGTAGGATGGCGGTTCAGGGTCCGATGCTACACAACCTGATACGGCGTACCCTACTGCGGTGATTGTCTGATAAGTTAATCCCATTATTCTTCTGTTGAATACTACATATTGTACATCGTTAGACGTAGAGCACGTCAGTTCAAGGGGAGCGTTCTCTTGGACTGTGAAACCCCCAGACGTACCGTTCCCCGACAGCGTTATGCTAAGCACTGTTAATAGAATGACAAAGTAATGCAATGTTCGTTTGCACATCAATTTGCTATTGAAACAAACCTATAATTTTGTGGCATTCTTATTTAAAATCAATACATACACATGTGTAACTAACATACATTTCGACTTATACATCTTAAACTACTTACTAAGAAATGCCTTTATGGAAAATATTAATTACTGCTAACACGATTGTAACCTTGTATTTAATAGCAGAAAGCGCCAAAATATTAAATGATTAGTGACTGCTAAAATATTTACTGTGGTTTGCTATAGTTTTATAAGGTAGAAATACCGTGTTTCATGCTCATTTCTTTTAAATTCAACTCGGTATCCTCCATAAGAACCATTGCTTTCGGCATTTATTCATCATTTTTGGAATATTAAAACAAAATTATAAATTGTGGTAAAACTTATTTGGGAGTAAGAGTGCATCTTTAAAGAACATTTAAAGAACTGACAATAAGATTCCTGACGAACTAATAATCCAAGTTCTGTTATAACTTGAAGAATGTAGGTACAGATCGTAGCTCTCCGTTTGAAGAACTAAATGAGCTTCGTACGTCTATGTCTAACGGAGACTGTATCCAACGTGTACATTGTATATAATGCAGGATTGTTGTACGGCATTGCTGTGTTTTATCCAATACGGCATTCTACGGGGAATATGCAGGAGAATGTGATATTTGGTGGATAGTCACCAAGCAGAAAGAGTGGGTTTTCTAGATTGCCCATTTAGTATATTTGCAGCAATTGCATTGCCATCATACAACGCCAATGAAAGGAAACCAAGATAATACAACCGCTGATGATGGAGCTTGAATATTTAAGACCTGTTTAACAAATGTATTGCTTGCACGACATAGAACAATTAAAACGGAATAAATATAAAACTACTTTTGTTTTAAGGATAGTTTACAGAAAAATCGATTTTCTTTTAAGCCCAGTTGAGAGCAGGTAGTGTGAAATGGAACGCTGTATTTGAAATGCGGAAGCGTCCACAGATAATAAATTTCATTAAACCATATCAAATGCTACCCTTGTAGCTTTGATGTGGTTGAAAGGTCTTTAATATTAGCAATCCAACTTTTGTACGAAATGGTCCTTTTGCCGGCTTTTTGTATGCCCCATATTGAAAAAAGGCCAGCAAATGTAAGTAAAATCTCTTCTGTCCACTCAAAAACTGTTTGACCAGGCAATGTTAAGTTTCAATGGTTATTTGCTCTTAAACAGTTGTAAAAATAGTTTAGGTCAGTAGGTTAAAAGTTCAGATCAAGGTCAAATAACATTCTAATAACATATTCCGCATAAGTCTAGAACAGTTTGACCTGGGACAGAAGATTACATATTTTGTTATTGGGATCAACAATATATTAAATAAATTGTCAAGGTCTAGGTGAACAATGATACTTAACACTTGTCCAGTTTAACCATCTGAAAGTTGTATTCTATTAAAAAAGTTATTTATTAAGCGTGTATAAAGCCACCCCAAAACCGCGGATTTATCGCTCCTATAATTTTGAAAATGTAAAAAAAAAATGTTTTGTGCGCCCGCGTCAACATTTCAATCGCCAACCAGATTTTTGGGGAAATATTTTTGAAAGGCTGAAAAAATAATTAATTATTATGTTTTAACGCTAGTTTAAGTGTTTTGTTAAGGGAGGTAACCGATGCATGGTGTTTTATACTGTATATCGATCGGTTTAGCATCGGTTTTAATAATTTCAATCAAAATGGCGGCTTCCGGTAAAACATTGACTTTGTGGCTCGAATTTTGGAAATTTAATCTTATTTATTACAATAAATGTGTTTTGACCATGCTTGAAGTCATTGTTTATCGTTTCATGCACTAAAGGATCATTAATTGAATCAATATAAATCAAATAAAACATGTGTATCTGATACTGGTAGCTATAATATTGCATATTTAGTGATTTCTTTTGGCTGGAAATCGGAATGATGAACAATGACTCAATAAAATATAATTTTATTCAAGTGACCAGAAGTTTGCTTTATAAATGTCGTTGATGCTGAAGAAGACAACATCACTTAAAAGGAATATGGTTCATTGTTTGGTCCAAATTGATGTAGCAAAGTAATTTTTGACCAAATTCTGACAAAACAACAGTTTTTAACAAATATCTTTTCATAAAAAAAAACAAAATTAACACTGGTTCTGATAGACTTAAAAAGAGGGTAAGTCTAACCCAGGTTTATCACCGTATTATTTTTTTTTACAGCATAATCCGCGATTATAGATACATCTCACTGACCATAAAAGTACTCTGAACATACCTTGTACATTTCATTTCAAAAAGCTTATGTCATTGCATTTACTTTGATAATCAAATCGAAATTAAGTCATGAAATTTAAATGTGTATGAAGTCTGATGTTTGATGATGCCAGTGTAACACATCATTTTTATTCATCCGAAATCAATACTAATGAATGTCCAAATACATTTGCAAGTGATGTTAAAGTTATTCTGGTATATTTATATTATTCGTTTCAAACTTTTCCTAAAACAAGCGTTATTTTTATTTTATTATGATTGACCGCCTTAAGGTATTCTTTATTCTTTTATTTATAAATTTGGTATATCAATATGTGTGTAGTAAAAATGGATGAATAAATAGTATGTATCCGGACATTTTGAAATTTACATTTAACTGACCGTTCCAAGACTAACAATTCTTGATAAACATACCAATTATATATATATATATAACGCCAAAGATATAGAACACAAAATCACAAACACTATATATATATATATATATATATATATATATATATATATATATATATATATATATATATATATATATATATAGTGTTTGTGATTTTGTGTTCTATATCTTTGGCGTTTGCCCATTGCCACTAAATCGGGTTTATGTTTAAACATTTTGCTACTGAGCATGTTTTTGTAGCTTTTGCATATATATGTTCCCAATGTCCGTTAGAGGTTCAGTTTAAGATTGCATTCAAATGGGTTTAAGGGCAAATTTATTGAAAAATCTTTCTTATAAACATTGATTATAAGAACAAAATATTTGTTCCTATTCGATCGTTTCAGGTTTTATGAAATTTGACCAAATAGTGTTCTTTTGCTAGCTCGATCCAATTTGTTTTAGATAAAAATCCGAAGAACGAAACATAATTTGGTGTGGCCTAATAAGAGCAATCCGAAATAGGACAAATTACACCGGTTCGAAAGTGTCTACTCATTGTCACATGGTATAGTTTTGGTGGTGAATGGTTTGCGATTTCAAAAAAAGGCTGAACATGCCGGATTAACTTGATATTTTTTTATTGTTTACATTTTCACCGCATCTTTTGTCCTCCTTAACCGAATTCTTTCATTACCGAATACACAGGGGTTATGTTAACGAATTTTATTTATTTTTCTCGGAGAAACGTTACTTTTTTGTAACGTTGTTTAATGTTGAAATCACAAATTTAGCTAGCTTTCTAGATATGGTGTTGGACGCCCATAAAATGTACATAAGCTGCACTTAGCAAGACAAATGCTAGATAATTTTGGAAATATATCATAAAGAAATACAAAAACAAATAACATAAATATCGATGAATTCGTTCAACATTTATAAATTATGTCAAATACACCCCATTCCAGCATTTTCGATGTTAACGGTCATCCTGGTTCTGTGAATACTATTGAATTTAAAAATTGGATTGATACTTCACTGTTGATGAGATATGTAAAATTATTTCAAGTCTGAAACGTTATAACAGCTGTGGTATAACTTATGTTGTTGCTTATTTTTGCATAGATTCCAGAGAATGTATAGCTCCATATTTGATAAAAAATATTCACATATTTCAGAAGGGTGTCCATCCTGAGGCATGTAATAAAGGGGTATTTTCACAATGTTCAAAAAAGAAGATCGTTCACATTCCTCAAATCATAGAGTAAATAACAGTGGTTAATATAACTGATAATTTCATCGGTTCTTAGAAATAGAATTGATAACTAATTCAAAATAGTAATTATGTATAAAATGAATCACAGTTTGTATCTAGAAGTAGTAATAGTACTTCTGATTGCATTTTTATCCTGCATGCATTATTTCAGAATACTATTCTGAGCAAAAAACAAACTATATTGTGCATTTGCTGATTACGAAAAAGCATTCGATACTGTTATTCATGCTGCAGTGTGGATAAAATAAGTAGAATCTGGCGATAGCTCTTACAGGATAAATATGATCAAAAATGTTTGCAGAAGTGTTAAGGTATGTATTAAAAATGCTAGTTATATGAAATAATGTTATATATATTACTTGGTGGAAAACAATGGGAACCAGTATTTTCCATTTCATTCAGTTCTCTTAATAAATGATGTTAACGACTCTATTGACTTTTACAGTTTAACAGTTTACAACATCAGCGAAAGTCTCTTTATATCTACTCATGCAACTTATGTTTTGAAAAAAAAACATAATCAATTAATACATGTGTGTTTGAAAGCAGGAAACGCTAATGTAATTTAAAATTGACAATTAATGACGAAAGTGTTGAAGTGGTGGATAACTTTTGTGTGTGTGTGTTTTTGTTGTTTATTTTGTTGTTGTTTTTTTTTTTGGGGGGGGGGGGGGTAACCTTTCATATACTGGAAATAATACTGCAGTAAAAATGCCGAATAAACAAGCTTTATAAACCATCTAGTATATGTTTTAGTAGATATACCAAGATAGTAAAACTAAATTACCATTGTTTGATGCTCTAGTTGTCTCAACTATTTTATATGGATCGGAGACTTGGGGACCATATGTTCATAGCGAGCTAGATAAACTCCATTTAAAATTTTGCAATCAAAGTCTTGGTGTTGCCGCCGTTTGAGGCGAGCTAGGACGCTTCCTTTTGCCAGTAATTTCTCAGTATTGGATAACATTGATAAGAATCCAAATTCATTAATGCACTGTTTGTCTACAAAATATTATGATATTTATCATAATAATTATATTCGTCATTCAAAAACATGTGTGGTACTCCGCTATATCTGATTTGTTAACCATAATTGGTTATGAAAATTCGTTCGTTGATTTTAATATAGATTATAATTATATTCCTATGTTAACCAAAAGGGTAAGAGACATTCAATACATTCAAATGTTGTATTACAACATGTCATAAAAAGACAAGTATTAACGCACGTTTATTCTGAGTCTGCATCCAAAGAAAACTGCATACAACATCAACGCCAGCAATGAAAGGTGTTTAAACATACACACATTGGCCATAAAGTCCCCATTTGAAGTGCACAAGCCGTCGGTAAAAAGATGCAACAACTTAATACAAAATAGCTAACATCATAGCTAACAAGTTATTCTTTCACCAAAAGCCTTAACAAGAAATAACTCTTATACTAAGAATTTTCACTCAAATGTACAAATCTATGTTGTTTTATATATTATAAATTTCATTTTAATTCAAAGGTTTGGAATGAAAAGTAGTATGGCTAAAAAAATAAGAAAACAAAAGCTGTTATAGTAAGTGACAAATGCCCCCGAAGTGCCATCGAGTCAAATATATTGTGAAATTTCTAATATGTTTACATTCAGGAAAATCTATCATAGGATAAGCAAGGCCCAATGATGTTTGACGTCAAGAGTGTGGAGAGTTATGCAGTACAGGGTTGGGACGTGGGTCTTGGATCCGACACGTCGTATTGTTATAAAAACATGTGCAAAGTAACGTTAAACTGTCCCGTAACTGACAAAGTTTCAATCCATACATTACCAGCAACTTTCTATCTATGTGGTTATATGCAGCGTTCCATATTGATTAAACTCTTAGTGTGACCTTGAACTTTAAGGTAGAGTCATGAGTCTTGCACAAGACACATTGCCGTTATGTACAGAACACAAGTGCTTATTTATTTAAGAATCTCTACGTGCATGATAAAGTTACAGACCGTAGACGGATATTCTATCTATGTGCATACATGCAGAATTCAAGCGTGTCCATGAAATTTGAGGTAGGATCGTGGGTACTGCACCCGAAGCATGACCTTTATACACCAAACATATGTGCCAATTTATTTTAAAATCCAACTGTGCATGACACAGTTACATCCAGAAAATGACCAACGATTCTGTATATAAATACATGCAGCATTACATTATGATAAACATGTACGTATGGCATTGACTTTTTATGTGGTTCTTGCACGCGAATCGTCGTCTTAAATTAACGAACACATGTGCCAAGTATTTTTAAAATAACTCCGTGCATACGGATGTTAGCCCGTACACGACCAACTATTATTTATGTGCATATATAATGATTCAACTCTAAGTGTGACTTTGGACTTTGAGGTAGGGTAAATGGGTCTTGCACGAGACACATTTCCTTTATGTATCGAACGCATGTGCAACTATGTTTTAATTCCCTCACTACATAACAAAGTTAAAGCCCGGACACGACCAACTATTTTATACGTGCATATATGCAGCAGTTCATAATGATTCAAATCTAAGTGTACCCTTGGATTTGGAGGTAGGGTCATGGGTCTTGCACGATGGACATTTCCAATATATTTGAAACCACTCCCAGTATGACAAAGTTACAGCCCAGACACGATCAGCTTAACTGTATATGCATATATGCAAGATAAAATAATGACATTCAAGTGTTGCCTTCATCTTTGAGGTTATGACAAATGTGTTGCATTCGTCACGTCATCTTTATGTGCAGATCGCATTTGTCAAGTTATTTCTAAATTCCCTCCCTACGCGACAAAGTTGCAGGCCTGGCACAGAAAACCGGACGGACGGTGTGAATATAACACCCATCTTCAGGAGCATACAAAATAATTTAGAGTGCATTATCTCTGTCAAAAAATGTAAGATCATTTTTTGCATATTTGAGTTTGTAATGACGTTAATGTTCACAATCTTTATCACATGACAATACCATTCTAAAGAAAGCGTTTTACGTTATAATTGCCACCAATATTGTTGTGTACGCGACACGCCGTCTTCTTATGCTGAACACTCGTACTAAGCTATCTTAAATCCCTCAATGCATGACGTAGCTACAGTCCGGACAAGCCAAAACCTGACGGACGCACGCATTGAAGTACGGACGCACATACACCAAATCGCAGTTGTGGTGGTTATTTCGAACTTACAGTAAAAAGGCACGACGCAAAGAATTCCCAGTGGTTGATCGTTTGTACTCAATAAAACTACAATCCAAAAATATGCAGTACATAGTATTACATTATATTATTTGACCTCGACTTCTGATCTTTGCGGTGAAGTAGGTTGTTTACCACACAATTTAAACCTAAAATACACTTTTAGTATTCAAAAAAAGGATAATTTAATGTCGAAAACAATGGTTCTTATAAAGGATACCGAGTTTAATTTGAAAAAAATGAGCATAAAACACGGTATTTCTACCTTATGAGACCACAGTAAATATTTTAGCATTCACCAATCATTTAATATATTTGCAATTTCAGCAGTTTTCAATTAAATGCACGGTTACAATCATTTTATAAGTAATAACTATATTTTTCATTATTTAGGAAGTAATTAAATGTTTATCAGTCAAAATTGATGTTTTGATTTTGAATAAGAGAGTCACTTTAAATCATCATAAATACATAAACAATGCAGCAATAAATACATGTTATGGCTAATTAAAAAAAGTGAAAGGTTTTTTTTGTCACGTGATATGGCGCGTAGTGGACGTGTTTAAATCGGAGAGTGAAAAAATGGGATTTATTTAGTAATATTTTTATAAATAGAGTCAGGATTTATTTACAACGTTGTGGATAGAGACCATCTGATGACTTAGATTCAAACATTTCTGTAAGTGAGATTCTGGGAAAAGCTAGCGCTGTGTTGTTTCCGAGTCTGGATGATTCTGTGAGTAAAGACAGTAACAGTGAAGTTTTCAACAACACTCCTGGGGTGATTTCAGGCAGAGGCAAAATGGCGGAAGGGGGCCGCGAACCCACCAACAAAGACCTGATGGATTGTATGAAAATATGGGAGAAAAATTATCAGTAATGGAAAAGAAATTGAACAAAATTGAAACACTTGAACGCGAGGTTATGGACTTTGAAAAAGATATAAAAAAGATATGGGTAGCTCTTGAAGACCGAGTTAAGCGTACCGATGAGCGGGTAGGCAAGCTGGAGGACAAAGTGGATTCGGTCGACGTTGAGGCGGCGCAGAAGGCGGACAGGATGGCCACTTTGGAAAAACAGCGGGAGGATCTTCGGGACGATATTGCGTACTTGAAGTCGCAATCTATGAAAACAATCTTATTTTTACTAATATCCCCGAAGATAAATCCACCGGCAACGAGTCCGCTGAGGTCACCGAAGACAAGCTCCGCCAACAGCTTCACGATACCCTAAAGCTCGCTGGCGACGAAGGAGACGATCGAGTCCATTGGCTTTGAACGTGTTCACCGGACTCCAGGTCAACCAGTGCCGGGCAGGATCCGCAACATCGTTGCAAAGTTCACGTTTTTTAAGGACCGGGAGGTAGTTAGGAGACAGTGGAAGCATTTGGCGGGGACGGGCCGTCAGATGTACAACCAGTTTCCACCGGAAGTACTGGTCAAACGCCGTAGGCTAGTGCCCAAGATGAAGGACGCCAGGAAGGAGGGCAAACGTTCATTGATAGTGTACGACAACCTGTACGTAGACGGCAAGCCGGTGAGGAGCTAGGGGCACGACGGAGGTGAACTCTCGGTTCTTTCATGGAATGTTCATGGACTAAATAGGGACAAAAAAAGAGAGTATAGACTTTGTAAATATTTTAGATAAATATGATATGTGTTTCCTTTATGAGTCATGGTGTGATTATTCTAGTAATATTGATTTAAAGGGATATAAATCACATAATTTTTATCGTTAATTTCGAAATAGTGGTGGAATAGTTTTATATTACAAAAAGAACTTAAGCGATTGAATTGAAATAATTAAAAATCATTTCGATACAATCATTTGGTTAAAACTTGATCACACCTTTTTTATTATCCTCGAAGACAATTATTTATGTGGAACCTATATTTGGGGCGAGGACTCGCCCATATACAATACTGTAAATGTTGATTTATTTGATATTTTAGAAAATGATCTGTTTTTATATGATAGTCTTGGATGTGTACTTGTATGTGGTGATTTGAACAGTAGGGTTGGTAGTAAACAAAAATATGTTGTTTATGTAATTCCAACGATATTGAAGATGAATTTCATTTTGTCTGTTTGTGCCTGTCTTTTAATGATATGAGAACGCTATATATTAAGAAATGTTATTATATAAAACCGTCTGTATTTAAATATTTACAATTGCTGCAATCAAATAATAGAACTGAGTTTATTAAACTATCATGCATGTTTGTTAAAAACTCTCTTAAAGTAAGATCCTCATTAATAAATGTAAGAACTTAATATGGTAAAAATTGTTCATCCTCTGATTTAGATAGATTTTAATATTAAATGTTTAACCTATTCATTGTAACTTTTTGTTATTTTTTGTATATACTCGTCTGTACCATATTGTTTGTTACTATGCATTCACGTTGATATTGATAATTATATATGTATGTGTTGTTTACGATGTACATTGTACAAGTCGAAATAAAATGTCTGTCTGTCTGTCTGTCTGTCTGTCTGTCCGTCCGTCCGTCCGTCCGTCCGTCCGTCCGTCTGTCTGTCTATAAGATGTGCATGATTACACAACCTAATTTTTGCCGACAGTTTGGCAAATATTTGCATCAAACAAACTCGGAACCACTCGGAAAACTGTGATACGTGTGAAACAGTTTACGTCTATAGGCTTTCACCTGACTTACTTATATTGCTTTAAAATATGTCCATGCCTTGACACCTTAAATAGGCTGTATCACTTTCTTTCATTTTATATTTTCATGCGTGAAACACAAAGAAAAAAATCTTAAAAGTGTACAAGTTTTTTGTTGTTTTTTCATGGACGGATATTTTATGTATTTCATATAACGTCGAATCAATAAACCCCTCGATTATCGCGTTAATCTGCGATCTGATAATTTGTCAGCAGTCTAATATAACTGGTTTCCGTGAACTTTCGCAAAAAAAATGGCTCGTTCCAAGACTAAAAATGAAAAAGTTGTCAAAACATTCAATCTGTGAGAGTGCAGATTTAATTTACAAATGGCTTTTATCCGATATATAGAAGAATGTAGCATGAATGAGCCAGCTTATGTATTTCTACAGAGCCAGCTACAACTCACTAACCGTGAAAGTATGCTTCAATGTACTTCTGTGACCTAGAGCGAACAGGAAGTGCATAAATGTAAACAACAAGATGGTTGACGCAGTGCGAAAGATGAACATAATGGAGTTTACATACAATAAACGATTAATCGACTGTAAAACGAATAGTGATTGAAGTGAAGTTAACTTGTGAGTATAACTGTTGATGCGTAGTATGATGATTATACTTATTAGTCAGTTAACACACGGGAGAAGTAGAACTTCTGTGAAACTTACATAAAATGTCATCGGGTGGGGTAATGCAAAAAGATGTTTCCATGTCTGTCAAGTTTGCACTTTCCCACCTGTGTTTCACAGTTATCAAGGATATAAAATATGTCACCAGGTAAGTCCGATTTCACTTCATAAAATGAATAATTTTTAAAATGTAACTATAAAAAATCATTTAATTCAAGAACGCAAATTAATGTCCTGGCATAAGGGCCTATCGATACTATTAACACGCGTTAAACGATTTACAGTGGTATTAAAAACTCTCCTATGCATGTATTTCAGTAAATCAGCAGACCGCCGTTATTGATTTAAATCAGGTGAACCGGAAGATATAAACAGTGACTGGTTCATTTAGTGGATAATTCACACAAGAGCACATGTAAGTAGGTCACGGAAAAGATTTATGGATGACAAATTGTATAACGTTTCCTTTTTCTATTTTTTGTCTTAACTGTTCCGGCAGCATTCGTTCCCCACTAAAACCAGGTAGGTTGTTGTCTAGCGTAGGATGTTAGTACATACTTATATCATGTAAACATTACTTCTATATAATAGAAAGCCCTGATGTTTTAAATCAAAGAAAAACATTAATAAAAACTGTATTCCATGTTACAATATTATAATAAATACCCGAACCTATTTACGGATACGAATAAAATTTAATTCAGAAATATTTCAATATGTATTTTAAAATCACCTAGCCCTTTCTGTTAAAAACTGTTTATTATGTTAACGTATATCATTTATCATTTTATAGAAGAATAATTATCCAAGCATATATACTTGGTATGGTATTTATACATTCTCTTCCGGAAATTTTGATAATATGCTTTAATATACTTGAATTCAGCAACTGTAAGTCTTTTTGTTTTATTAAGTTTTATAACCCTATTATTTAGGTTTACGTAAGGAGAGATCCAGATAATTCATCAATAAAAGTAAAGAAATTGTTATTAAAACCAAATCATGTTTAAAAAATGTATAATCTCTTATTACGTATGCTTATGACTACGCAAATTAAGCATATAATCATTTCTTTAACAGATCAGCATCCATGTCTTCTATACATAAGTGATCAAAGTTGATACCTTGGCTGCAAAGAATAATTCCAAATAAAATGATAAGCTCCATTATACAACCACATTCAAGTATGATTCTCCACACACATTAGGAAAATAACACAAAATTGTATTCAATTAGGAAGTAAATATTGAGGTTGAGTGCAATGCTATTCAACATTTCTCTATCTGTTAGGTTACGCTTAAACTCTATATCGCTTACATGTTTTCGCTAGAGCACTCATATTCACCACAAGATCAATTTAAATAGCTAAAGATGCCTGATTAAAGATGAACTGAAATCGGCTGGCAGATTAACCAGTATGGACCCTTTGTACTTCCCGGTATGTCCTGAGTTTTGCTAAATCGTAATGAGTCCCTTCTTTGATGACAGTTGGTATATTTTCAACATTTCTCTTATATTAGTGTATTCATATGTTGATAAATGAGATATTGTTTTGAAAGGCTGAATTGCATGTTTTGAAAACTGAAATTCAATTATGCAACTTTGTTTGGTTTAATGATTGAGAAAGGGCGGATTGAGTATAGCGAACGAGCCTTCTTAATCATTAAAAAATTCCTTCAAGTCATCTTACTGACATCAAATACAACCTCATTGGCTGACACATTGTCAACGCAAATTCTGAAACAGTTTGTGCGTATCGGGAAGTGGCAGTAGGCAGACCCTAAAACAACCGCGAAAGTTGATTTATTTTAATGATCATGCCCAAAAGCCGATTCAAGGGGAGCAATCGGCGCCCCTACCCCTTAAAATTAGTCATGTATACTTTTTATTTCAACATAGGAAACATAAATTGAAAAAATACACCAAAACTGCACCAGACTGTTTCAGAATGTAATGTAAAATGTTAAACTGTTCTTTGGGGATTACCCTCAAACCACCTGCCAACACTTTAAAGTTTAAATCAAATAAACTTCCTTTTTGAGGGTGGTGCGCAAGTCGATGAGTTACTCGCTTTGATTACGCCCCCTCTAATGTCAAATCCACTGCCGACCCTAAAGCCTTGTGCTTTATGATTACCTATCTGCAATTTCGTTGACTTGTAGGTTGAATTGTAGGTTGTATTCTAAGAATAGTGTGTACATGTTACAAAAAAAAACATCTAGGTAAAAAAGTTTTAGTTTCTCAGGAGCGCGTTGAAAAGTATTTGCGAATTTGGGGTACTTTGACGCGTTAGAAACTGGTGACCAAATAACGTTCCAGGCACTCCGACGTGTGCATCTCGTAGGGTATATGGTCCCCTAGATGGCAAAACTGGCCGCAGCCTCGGCACGTGCAGGGATGCTGGGGTATTTTCGACATTAACTACCCTATTTTAAAGTACTTTGCGTCATTTTTAACGCCTTAAAATACATTGGACGCGAATAAAATTGGTGACGCCAATATGTCAGAGATGTGCCGACGGTCGCGTACTGTAGGAAATTGAGAGGCCAAGACATGAAGACCGGTCCCGACCCCCTGGCACCTGTGGTTCCGGAGATATCGTCGGCATTGAGGTTCAAATACAAGCTTTGTCGGAGCCCTTCGAAAAGTAGGAAAAGTCGTGGTTTGGGGGATACTTTGACTAGTTAGAAACCGGTGACCAAATAACATCACAGGCATCCCAATGAGGCCGAAAAAAATAAATTGTGTGGTTCGGGTCACCCGACCCTACCTGGAAAATACCACCGACCCTACTGTTTTTTTTTTTTTGGTGGGACTTGCGTAAAAATAAAACCGCCATTTTGTGCCCGGTACGGAAGTGAACGGTACTGTACGGGCGTTATGCTCGGCGCGTCGCAAACAAATGAGTTGTGCGAATCGCTACAGCAAAAAGAAAAATAAGTTGTGCTAATCGCTACACAACAAAAACATGGCGACCAATTCCGCCGTCATGAACATCGTTATAACGGCGTGTAATCACCATAACTCTCCAGAACGTCGGGAGTTTAAGCCCATAACACCGAAGATGAGTTTCGAAGATGTAGAGATAATGTTTTTGTGCGAGCCGGGGTCTATATTCGAGATTAATATGTTAACATCCGACAAGGGCCGGGGCAATGGACCCGTTTGTGTGAAGAACAGCTGTACGACTTTCCTGTCCATTAAATGTCGTCTAATTTTAATATACCCCACACACCACTGCAGGACAAGACATGACCCTTTTCACTTGTCACGTTTTTATCCAATGATGCAATCATAAAAAATAGTTTAAATAAAATAGCAGCAGGGTAAACATACTACTAGTATAGAAAGGAAATATAAAATTCTGAGAGTTCTGACATAGGCTGGTGCCTGACAAAGTGTGACTTTATTTTAAACTGGGACTGTATCCTGGGTATGTTGCCATTTGTACAGTTTATAAAATATTCCTAACTTAACTTCTTGGAGAATGGCGGAGAAATGTTTTTGAGATGCTGAAGCAGGTCAGTATTGTCATTAAATTATCAATATGATTTGTTTTCGGAAGTTGTGTAACGAATGACAACGAAACTCGGCTAGCTCAATTGGGAGAGCGCCGGTCCATCAATCTAAAGGTTTGTTTATCCAGGAAAATCCATGTTACCGAATGTTTAGCCCCAGCAATGTCCTAATGTAACTGAAATACTGTTTAAAAGGGTCAAAAACAAAACAAAAAACCTGTACCAAACTAAAAACCTAAAAAAAATCAATAAAAAAAATCCCTAACTTCCCTACCCATTCTTGGGGGCCATGTTACCCTTACCACAAAATTATTTTTTTTAGGCTTGGGTGCATCTTGTAGGGGATAGGGTCCCCTAAATGGCAAGACTAGTCCCAACCTCAGCACGTGCAGGGATGCTGAGATATTTTTGACATTAACTACACCATTTTAAAGTTTTTTGGCGCCATTTTTAACGTCTAAGAGAACCTTGGACGCGAATAGAAACGGTGACGCCAATACGTCAGAGATGTGCCGACGTTCGCGTAACGTAGGGAATTGAGAGACCTAAACATGAAGAAGGGTCTCAACCCCTGGCACCTGTGGTTCTGGAGATATCTTCGACATTAACGGTCCATTACAAGCTCTGTCGGAGCCCTTCGAAAAGTAGGAAAAGTCGCGAATTTGGGGATACTTTGACGCGTTAGAAACCAGTAACCAAATTACGTCCCAGGCACCACGATGAGTGCATCTTGTAGGGTATTTTTTTCCCTAAATGGCAAAATTGGTCCCAGTTGTTGCACGTGCAGGGATGCTGAGATATTTTCGACATTAACTAACCCCTTCTAAGGTATTTTTGCGCCTACGAGAACCTTGGATACGAATAGAAACGGTGAGGCCATAACGTCATAGATGCACCGACGATTGCATTACGTAGGTAATTGAGAAGCCTAAACAAGAAGACCGGTCCCAGCCTCATGGCAGCTGTGGTTCCGGAGATATGTTTGACATTAAAGTCCCAATACATGCTTTGTCGGAGCCCTTCGGAAAGTACGAAAAGTCGCGAATTTGGGTATATTTTGACGCGTTAGAAACTTGTGACCAAATAACGTCCCAGGCGCCCCGACGAGTGCATCTTTTAGGGTATAGAGTATAGGGTCCCTAAATGGCAAAACTGGTCCCAGCCTCGCCCCGCTTTCTAATGAAACCGACATAGAAAAGTGGCGCCGAAGTTTCAGTTCATCTTCTGGAATCCGGACAAGGTCTCGTTATAGTAAGCGGCATCGGACAAGGTCAAGTTCCTCTAATGGGAATGAAAACCCATAAGGGGGTGCAAGAGGGGATGCAAGAAAATTGCCCCATAGTTTGAGTTTTGACGGGTTCTCAAATTGACATAGTTAAAGGTCAAATTTCAAAGTTACCTGCGGGTTATGAATTAGTCAGACGATGAGAGTTATGATTATCCTGCTTGGAGTTTGCAGGGTAGATATTTGGATCATTATTCTTTAATGGATTTAATCAGGTTACAGATTAACGTTTTGTCGTTTGACAAAATAACTGGATAAACGTTTTGGCGATAGCAAAGTTTAAAAACGCTTGCCAAAATGAAGATTCCTTGAATCTAATTAAAGATTTTCATTATACAACACAGGTCATGGACTGTAGTCGTTAGAAAGAATCGGAGCAAGTCAAGGCAGTGGATGAGTCAACGCAGTAAAAGTTAGAAAATATGATTGAAAGTCTAACCCAACGTCTAGATGCAATGACGTCTGCAAATTAAAACAAAGTACGGGGTTCAATTACTTGTTATTTTGTTGTTCCAAAAAAGATGGTCTGAAACGGAGTTAAACGAAGAAAGGGCCAGGGTCAACAGATACTTTATTCAGTACCTTCATGTCTGACCCATATTAAAAACATAGGCCTTAACACCACAGTGCAGAAGGAGAAAAAGAATGAATGTGAACGAAAGTGTAAGCAGAGATGCGGATGCAGTTGTACAAAACCTGGAAGAAGAAAAGTCTGCAAGTCTGCATGAGTTAAGGTTAACATCAGTATTTAGAATTGCAAGAGTAAACTTTGCAAAAAAGTGGCCATAACGCATAATACTGTTGATAGAGTATCTGCTGAGGAAGTAAAAGGTTTTGTACAGCAGGATGAAAATGGCACTGCTTTACAGTGTTAGTTGATAAATGCTGGGGTCAGTTTTCAAGGTTGACGAAAAAACGCTGTGAAGGTAACTACAGAAGCAAATATGAAGCAGCAGCTAATGTCGAAGAGAGAACAAAAAGGTCATGCGCAGTTGCAGACCTGAAGGCTAATTGTTCAGACGGAATTTCTGGCGGTAATAGCGAAGGAACTTCTGTTTAAAGGCACCAGAGAGATAAAACAGGCTTTCGACATTCGGGAAGGCACTCAGGTGTAAAGGGTTTTAGGGAACTACTGAGGTGATTTGGAGGGGCAATCTCAAAACGCCATATCAGGAAGGTTATACAAGTGTGCACTAACGGGAAGGACTAACTGATTCCCGTGTCAGGGAAAATTAATTGTTTGAAGAGGAATTTAGTACTTCAAGGTCACTGTTAAATGACGTATTTGACGGCAAGCCAAGATTTGACATCATCGATAAAAAGTATATTATGTATTGTCAAGTTTCTACAAAAAGAGACAAAAATAGTCTATTTGTTGGGAGGTTTCACCGAAAATGCTTCTGGATTATAAATATGGTAATGCTGGATAGCATAACAGCTATGAATGAGCATAGAATGGTACCAAGAAAGGGAGAAGAGGAGGCTCGGAGCTAGATTTTGAACATGTCGAGCATTACTGATTGTAGTACCAATAACTGTTCTTGTTTAGTGTTTGCTTATGTAAAAAGTTGGGTAAAAAGATATTTATTAAATACCTAATTAACATAAAGAGACAAAAGGTAATCACAATTGAATGCTCCAGAGACGTGGTATTTCTTACCATCACTCCGTCATGTTCTTAAGATATGCTATTTTTTACCATGGCATCACCACAACTCCAAGGAATGTTTGTATAATGTGAAGCCATTGTAAAACAATTTATTTAAGCAATAAATTATATATCATGTTGTAGTTGGTAAACATGTATATAGTAAGGCACAAGAGAATAAATTTATTGTTTTGCAAAACAAATCCTCCCTACTGCGAATACCACACCAACGCCAAGTTACTGTCCTTATTACACTACCAAAACACAAGTAATTAGGTTTCAGTCATCGCACCTGTTCCAATAACTTGACGAAAAAGAAACACAAGTAATCTAAGGTGGTTTATATTGATTATAATGTAAAGCAAAATATGTACCAGTATTAAGAGTAACCTGTACCTGTTAATAAAGCATTAATGTCAGACAACAATAAAATGAACAAAAAACATTGAAATTAAAATGCTGATTTCAAATAATGTAACAAGCTAATTAATCGTAGCATCATGTCATATACGTGAGTAATATACGCCGAGTAATAGTCCTTACAGAGAGATATTAATAACAAACATAAATTTCATAATGCTGCACAAGTATTATATTTATTCACGTTTATTGCACAAACCATACAAATATCATTCATTTCTCTAGCTTTAAGCACGGTTTTATCGGAACGATTTATGAAGGCCTATTCTAAAAAGAGAGTTGCCAATTCTGTTGATTGAACGATAGTTGAATTTATTAGCACAGCATCGTCTTTACTTTTGCGTTCTTTACAGTATTGGCATAACTCGTCCCAGCGTTAATCTTGGAATGGTAGTGACGATCTTCATAAACTTCAGCGTTAGTTCATCTGAAGCCTCTAGGTCACTCAAAAGCTTATCGATGAAGAGGAGATCAGGTCAGAAGAATTCTCCGTAAACAAATAAGTTCATCCATAATTATGTTTTTTTCTGGGAATGAGTTGAAAAAAACCTAAAGGGACATGCACGTTAGATCTTAGTAATTAAGAGTCTAGTTGTATGTTATTATTAGCTTTTATATAAGATAGATTTACAGTTTAAGGATGGATAGTTATTTCGTATACAATTCGCAGCATAATCTCATTTTCTTATCAGTATATATATCAATATTTTACAATCAACAAATAACATTGCGGAGTTATCAACAACAGCTAATCATATTAGCTCATAAGCTCGTGAGCTTATCATACATGGAATTCGGATGTCCCACTTAAAGCACTGTCTGCACTTGGTTTTTCGCCATCGTGTTGTGGTAAACGGGCACCTCTGCATATGACAGAAAAAATAATAAAATATTTTGAGTCATCTTATAAAAAAGGTTTTATATGAATTAAGGCACAGACTCCGCGGATTGAGATATACTTTGAATCACTCATTCAATAGTTTATTCAAACAATAATATCAATATTGATATTTAATCCTTTCAATTTGTGAATGAAACAATATTCGTATAATGAAAAAGAAAATATTGCCTCAACATGTAAATTACGTGGCGTTAAGTTCGATTTGTTACAGACTAGATGAAGCTGAGGCAAGCAAAGGCTAGTAATGCGCCACTGAGATGAAAGCAAAACTACTAATGAACCCTGGCGAGGGAATCGATGTGCACATGGGAAACAAAGCCAACATATGCGCCATTATATGGATAGCAAAGGCAATTTAGCACCAATGTAAAGGAACTGACGATAACTAACGCACTTCCATAAGGATAGCGACGGCCTTTAGCGATCCAAATAAAGGAAAGCCAATGTAAATATGTGCCACTGTAAGGGTATCATCGGCCATTTACGGGCAAAGCGACTGACAATAATGAAATGTTAGGGAAGCGGGGGTAACTTACCCACCATTGAAAAGAAATTGAAAAGCACTTATGCGCCATTGTTATGAAAGTGAAGGAGCGTAACATTAAATCAATGCAAACAATCTATTAAGGATATGGTAAGGCAACACGAGGGCACAGGCAGTTTTCGCAACATCGAAGCAACGTTACTATTTGACATCAAAGTGTCTTTTAACATGGACATCATTTTATTGACTTTTTTATTACATGCTTGGATGTGGTTTGTGGTGTTTTGTCAGTATCTTACCCAACAAATCCATAATTCCGTTCAGTCATCAGTTAGTTATCACCGGTGATGAACAAAAAACGTCACGTGACCACAAATGCAAACGCAAGTAGTACTTTGGCTCGATTGATCATCAATCTAGGTAAGTTTCTTATAGATAGTTTTGTTATACGCGAGAGTTCTTTAAAGTGACATAGCAATAAAAAGGAATACATTTGAAAAGCTATGACATTGTAACACTAGCTACGTGCGTTTTTATTCCTGGACACTACTGGTATCGAAGTGTTCTTGGAAACTATGCAAACATGAATGGTGACCAATAAATCGATCGAAAGATAAAATAATGCGTTCCTTTTTGCACTAATTTTTTACCTCAAACAAGATATCTTGGACGTGTTTGTTCTAGTCACTTGTAAAATAATTTGATAACTTACACCGATTTTTTAACAAAGGTTTTACCCGACTAAAATTAATTTTTATATATATATTTTTTGTTCTTCTTTGTAAATGTTTTCAGACATGGCTAATTGGTCAGACGCGTATTTTGGACATTTTCCTATTAAATGCCATTTAATCCCCTTTAGGCTTTTAATAAAAATATGCAATTGTTTGTTGTACAACGAAATAAAGGCTACTCTCATGAAGCGATCACAGACAGCATTAACCGTAGTTGATAGGTTAAAAAAGATGTACCTGTCTTTGATTTCGCCTTGTTTGGATCGGAACTTGACATGGACTCATCTAGCGGCATGTACACGTGTGGGGTATCCGGTCTATAAGAAGGAGCTTAATATCAACGATAAATATCAAACCTTTACAAATTGTATATATATGTAATAGTTATTGTACCAACATCCCGAGGTATTGAGAGTGAAACGCGAGCTATGCTTCATTTCAGTAACATGCGTTTGGCGTAATCAATTTATTCTGTGTTGTCATTCTAACGGTGCAATAACTGTCATGCGGATTTTTTTAACAACAACCTGTTTATTGTACGATTATCTGTTACCACTCAAATACTGGAATTAATGCATTCATACACGTAGATAAACATACACTAACATATAGTACAATGACAGATAACGAGATATTTGTTAAATATCATCCCTTTACGTTACTTAAAATGAGATGAATTCCTACCCTTCATTTCCAACACCTGAAACATCAAGAATTGACAAATATTTAGTCAAAGTTTAAGCATTATATGACTTGATATTGTAACATATGCTCTATGATATAAATCAACAAGAATAAATTCATTATTAAGGCCGGTCATAACAAAATACCTAAAACAATGAGTCGTGCTAATTTATGGGCGAAATGTTAATAAGAGAGGTTCAATGTATTGCCCATTACAAGGCAAATGTATACCCCAGTTAATTTTAAAGATTTTGTTTTTGCTGAATTACATGCAATCAAACATCATAGTATGCAGAAAATAAATTAGCAATTTCTAAAAATAAGTACATAACTGTAAACAACAACAGCAATACATAATTTTCCAAATAATGAAATATGAAACTTACTCAAAATGTCGTAAACAGGCGTGTTGTTTTTTGCTGATACAGTTTCGTAAGTTACGGCATCGTTATCACCAGAAATCTCAGCAAAAGGTCTGAATTGGTTTAATGTTGTCAAACATACAGATATAGTACATGGAAGGTGGACGTGGGAAAATAATTTACTTATAAAAAAAACATGTCAAAAGAACTTTATTTCGTTGCTATGGATATATGAGCATGAAGGACAATAAAAACCGTCAAATTGAGAGTGTGGTGGTCCATCATATGATTGACGTTAATTACGTACCAAGATTTCCCAGTTACTACGTCGATGTAAAATTAATAAACGAAAACAAAATAAAACTTTTTGTCCTAGATATCAATATAACCACATAATAGTTCATATAAATGCACAATATATAACTTTATATAATTAGAGATGTCACTATATAACTACTTTATATAAAACATTACCGAGATGTCAATTCCCAATCTCTTTAAACTTACACGGTAGGTCTTGAACGTGAACCTGTAAATAAGATGTATGAAATGTATTTACGGATTGAAAAACGTGACAGTTCATGTATACTTAAGCAACAGTATTTTTTGTAGTGAAACCCCACAATTTCCACAAACTTGTGCGAGCTTCTTTATGTTATACCAGGACATGATATGGTACATGTTTTAGAAAAGTGAATTGATTTTATACAAAGCGAAGCAAACAAATTATCGTACCTTCTTTACGAGTGACCTTGAACGCACACGATACAGAATAATGATTACGAATTATACAGAAGACGACGACAATGACAACCATCGTTATAACCACAACTGTAACACCACCAGCTATTGCAGCGACTTGTGGTTTAGCATCGGCAACTTCTGTAAGATGTTTACTACAATATTTCTAGTCCATTACGTTAAAATAAATTAGTGGTTTAATTGCCATATAATTCAATTGCATGCGCTTAACACATTTCCTAGTGCTATACCTTTCAATGTGCTGAATGTTAATATGTGTTTCCCAGAATCACCTGCTATATTCATAGCATAACATTTGACAAAATAAGATCTCCCTGGTTCTAATCTATGAAGGGTTACGTTCATCTCAGTTTCTCCGTTATGTTGAACACTAACATCCATCCAATCCGCCAAAGTATCTAATACTCGATATGATATGTGGAATGTTTGTGGAGATCCATTATTAGATCCTGCAATCCATGATAAAACAGCGCTTGAACTTGTCACTGTATTTGAAATCACTATTAGCCAGCTTGGAGTATCAGGTGGACCTAAATCGTAAAAAATGTAAAAATAAAATTTAAAAATTGTAGATTAAAATAAATCTCAATAGGACATAAAACCTTAATAAATGTTCTTTAAATGTTTGCATTATACTGGTACCGACTGATTGCAGAAACATATCCTCGACTAGTTCCTCGCCAATTCCATTTTTAACTGAAAGACTGTATACGCCGAAATCATCATTATCAGTATTAACAATGGTCAAGTTACTCGATAAGTCCAGGATTGTAATTTCAAACTTTGCGGTAATATTTGATAGTTGTGCGCAAATATTTCTGCCAAAACATCTTTTCCAGACGAACTGTGAAGAGATCGGGACTGGGTACGCAACCACAGTGTACTGTAGTGTTACATTATCATGTAAACGAGCTGTAAAGTTCAACTTGATATCCTGGCCAGAAGGACGCCGTGGTGAACCTGAAAGACGAATTTATATCTCCAGAGAATATAAAACTGCTCTGATAAATACATTGATTTCACAAATATTCATATAGAAAAGACATAACTATATAGAAATAACGGAATAATTATGTTTTGTGAATGAATCTTAATAAAATATTAACAAAATATATTTCAGAAATGCAGGGTCATATAGATCAAGTAGATCATATTAGCATGAAATGCGGACAACGAAAATGCATTGGTAAACGTACATGTAACAAACAAATGCAACTCCTTTGCTGAGGGCTTGTCGAAATTAAACTGGTTGCTACCGTCACAAGTGTAAAGCCCAGCATCCGTGCATGACAGATATGTAATCGTGTACTCCAGCTGTTTGGAGTGATCGACGGATTTTCTCAGTTCACCGTCCTTTTTAATATTGATGGTTGATGGAGGATTGCTATCCACCATGCAGGTAAACGTCGTACTGATTTTCTCTGTTTGTGTTACGTTTGCTTCGTGTCTGCTTCCAGTCACACGAAACTCTGTTACGCTTGACTTATCTAGAACACAATATTGACACAGTGTAAGTACATATTTTTATAACATAATATTGTATGCAAGCGTATAATGTACTCTTTCTCCTTACCAAGCGTATTCCAGAGATGTGATTAACAACTCTAAACTTTGTATAAACACACAATACGAGTATACCTTCATATATGCACTGTCGTTTAGCAGATTATTCTAGATGAAATCATACTATCACATTACATTTGAATAGCGTTTGAATGTGTCAAACCTACGCATGTTTGACCCAGTAACTAACGTTGAATGTATAAATAGACAAGAACCAAATTCAAACTAGACCTAAGGGTAATTAAGACAAACATTACGGCAATATTTCACGAAGATGAAAAACATTTCACAAAGTGTATGCATTGTTGTCCTGTCTACACACGGCGTAAGATGAACAACATCAATATTATAACTCACCATGATCAGTTTGTGAGTTAAAGATGCAATAAGCAAAATCATATGCCTTGTAAATATAAAATCCATATTTGGACAGAGGGCAATTTCCCTAAATAAAAAAAATTAGTTCATGCTTTACGATGAAATATGGGGTTTTAACAGTGAAATAACAACAGTGAAAATATCAATTTGGTATTTTCACTGCAAAATAAGGAGTGAAAATATTAACTTTCAGAACTACTTTTAAATTCCTTTGTTGTTACATGTACTTGCCTTGATAAAAACAGAACACTGTACTTCAGTAAATTATGTCAAAAAATGTTAAAAGAAAATAAAGAAAAATTTAAATAAATATATAATTGGAAATTAACAACTTACCGTTTATTACCGGTTATCCCGTTTATCAAATATTTTACTGATCTTTGAAGCTGAATGTTCGAACATTTGCTTTCATACCAAACAAATTACAGACAAAAGCAACTGTTCGAACATAAATAAAATTGTATATCATCGTTCAAATGTATTTTGAACTGTTAACCGTTGTAGTACGTAAAATGAGCTTTCTGGAGAATTCACACAACAATTTACAGATAGATCAGATATTTTTTACCCCACCCACACCTCAAAATGTTTCAACAAACTAGCCTGACATTTACTCTTTATCTGGAAAACAAACATTTAAAAACGAAACAGACTGGTCTCTGACAATAAGATGACTGAATATTAACTTACTATAAAAACACGCGTACATGCAGTCTTAAACTAAGAAAAATGGTTAAAATCCAATGAGTATCCACATTTGTTTTGCTAACACATTTGACCTTCCAAATTTTCATTCTTTAAATCGCGGCTTAGTAATTTGGTTATGTATTCATGCCCATCTTAAAATAAAAAGTGTTTTCATTATTTTTTGGAACATATGTGCACTAATAATACTTTATTGTTTACTGTTTATAAAGCTTTGCAATAAAAAAACGAGCGAATATTACGCTATAACAATGAATAGCAGAGAACTATTTCTCAGCAAACCGTAAATAGAAAAGTTGACAGCTATAATTATGCATGAGGGGCGCCCCACGGGTAGCGGCGTAAAGCCCACCCTTTTCAAATAAAAGGGGGCAATTCAGAAATAAATAAATAAAAAAAAAACTCCGAAAAAAAGCATAAAAGAAACAGAAAATTTGTTTATTTCGTGATCATAAAAAAACTATATTTTCACTCGTGGCTTCGCCACTCGTGAAAATATGTTTTTCTATGACACTCGTGAAATAAAATACGATCTTACACTGAAATAAACAAATATCCTCTATACATTTATATGTCAATATTGACATGTCACAGGAATTTAATTTTAGTATGCATATAGCCTGAACAAAAGTTTATGATTCTGTTTCTAAAACTGCAATTTAACATTTATTAAATATTGTTAATCCAACAAAACCATAACACCACCCAATCAACTTTGTTAATTCAATGGGATTTACAGCATTATTTGTTTTGCTTTTCATTATAATTTACACAGTGGCTTGATGACAAAGGCTCATTAAGATCACATTAAATAATTTCAACTAGCCAAAATTATATTTTATACATACTTCAACATGTATATCATCAATATAATACATTGCCATAAACATAAAATGAGATTTGACAAAATTTAAAAATACCCTATACTGTAATATGAAACAAGTGAAGAATGTTCGCCCGGCGAAAATGTAAACAAAGACCAATTCTTGTTGAAAACTATAACTTCTTCGTAAGCTACAAACAAAATACCTGGGTCATAGATGCAGTGGCCCATTATATACACGTTAAAACCGGTATTTTTGTCGAGAGAAACAGTATACTATGAAAATGCTTCAAAATGCGAATTATCACAAGTGCTAGCCAGACATTGTTCTGTCAAAATGACGTAATACCCGGTTCGCCTTAATCGATAAGCGAAAGCGGCCGAAGGACGGGAACCATCGGAAAAGGATTGAGTGTTCCGGTGGTTCCCGCCCTTCGACCGCTTTCGCAAATCGATGAAGGGGAGCCGGGTACCACGTCATTTTGACAATTTTAATTTTTAACGAGAATTGGTCTTTGTTTACATTTTCGCCGGGCGAACATTCTTCACTTGTTTCATATTACAGTATAGGGTATTTTTGAATTTTGTCAAATCTCATTTTATATTTATGGCAATGTATTATATTGATGATATACATGTTCAAGTATGTATAAAATATAATTTTGGCTAGTTGAATTTTTTTATTGTGATCTTAATGAGCCTTTGTCATCAAGCCACGGTGATATTATAGTAACCTTGTGAACATATATGTTAGGTTGCATATCACTTTGAAAATCAACTTGTCTAAATTAACTATCACTACTAATACAAGAGAGTTCTATGACTTCCTTCCCAAACAATTTGCCAGGTCTAATATTATCACGTAATGAAAAGGTAATGAACTCATTAGCTGTTCAAGTTGCTGTTCATATAAACCGCAAAATCATTACTGACCTGGACCTCCCTCTATTTTAATAATGAGTTTATGGTTCATAGACAGTTTTTTCACATCTTATAATTAAGTTATTGTATAAAAATATACATACACTGAACATTAAGGTGCATGGTTCCGCTATGTCTCCCAGTCTGGGTGGGAGATCCAGTAGGCGTCATCTGGTTTGTCGCGGTGCATGTGTACATGCCGTCGTCTGATTTCTGCACAGAGGTAATATTGAGAAATTGTCTGTACCATTGCCTGCTGTCAATTGACCTCGTCCAGACAATGGATGTTTGAGAAGGGTTCCCAAGGATAAAAGAACATGAATAGTTTACGACACTGCCCTCCAAAATGTCATAAGTCTGAGTAAGTTGCACTTTAGGTCCAACTAAAGGAGTAAACATGGCATTAATTAGTACTATCATGAAGCTTTGTAAGCGACTGATAATTTTGGAGTTGATGGAGATAGATTTGTCAGCATTTTTAACAGTATTCCTTTGTTATATCAGTCTAAATCGATTATTGCAGCATAATTATTTCTATTTAAAAGATATCATATCAATTATATATAAAACAACTTACACTGAATATCTACCGAGAACGATGTGTTGTTGGTTCCCTTTTCCGTATTTACTCCTGTTTGGTCCATTGTATTGGTGACTGTAAGGGTGTACTGGCCGTGGTCAGCTGGGTGCTTGACATTTGTGAGGGACAAATTGGCTCCCGGCACTTGTTCACGATCCGGAGTTGACCACGTGTACGTGACTAGAGGCGGGTTGGCGTAACTAGTGCAGCTGATAATGCGGTCTGTGCCCTCCACAAGTATGGCAGTGCTCGAGATAGAAGTTCCACTGATGGTACAAGAGGGTGTACGCGGGGGATCTGCAGAAGAATAAAAGTACGATTATTGTGTTGTGTACTCTTGTGTTATGGGATGGGTTGGCTGAATTGGTACGGCTTGCACTTGACTTGTATAGCAGTGGTCGAGATAGTTGTTCCGCTTGTCGTGCATGTTGGTATTGGCAGAAGATATACGGATCGAATGAAGTTACAATTCTTCATAATTAATTGGCGTGGTCTGGGCGTGTTGTTGGAACTGGTGCAGCTGATAGTGAGTTCTCTGTTGTCGACTAGTAAAGCAGCAGTCGATGGCACAAACTTGTGAACGTACAGAAGCTACATGCAGAATACAGTAAGAATACACCATTATGTATTGATATGATCCGGAAATAGTCAGTGAAACTGGTACAGGTTGTAATGCGGTATTTGTCCTCCGATAGAAAGTCCCGAGATATTCATGACGCTGAATGTATTCATGTGTCTTTAGGTAAAATGATATATATTTTCTATGATTTGGGCCAGGCATATCACTGTTGTTCTACTAGTAAACACTTTACAATGAATAAAGCCGTTACAATTTTATGTATAATTTCATTTAGTATTTGTCACTTTCAGAAACATTATATGTACCAAATGGCGGAACTACTGGTGAATGGTGGAAACATTTGCTGTTATATTGCTAATTCCGGTAAGCCTTTAATCTTAAACTTAATGGATTAATGCACTATCCTTTTTTGACACCACTTACACAGAACCTGAAGATTGATGGTTGTTTTTCGATATTTATCAACCGCTGAACCCCCAGTAGGCGACAACGTGTTCCTTGCTGTACACGTAACACCTCCGGCGTGTGTTGTCTGTACGCTGACCAATGTAAAGGTGGGGCCACTTTGTGAGCCTCCATCAGGGTATGTCCAGGTGTAAGTAGGGCTCGGGTTTCCCGTGCTGCTGCATGTAAGCGTCATGGAACGTCCGGATATTACCCGTACAGTAGTAACCACGGAACCCTTGTAGGATACTATCGGAACTGAGGGCTCATCTTTATGAAGAGGAAACGAAATACAGTTAATATAATATTGTAAGTGTTGGGTTACGTTACTAGGTCACGTGATAATAAATTAATAAGAATGATATCAACTCGACCCTAACCTAAGTCCCAGTGCCACTTAGAATTAAATATTTAGAGAAAAAAATAAAGTGAGTACATGTATATAACTATGATAGAGTCTCATATAATGTCTGGTAAATTCCGGAGTCCACATGATGCTGTATTAAAGAGAATTTAATTGAAATATCAAAGAAATTCCAAACTGGTCTTCGGAATCACTATATGATAATGAGGTAGGTAAGTGGGCGGAGCATAGCGCTATGCAAACAGTGCCTGAGTGCCGGATTAGACTGGAGAACACTAGAGAAATACGATATATTTTCAAATGAAATTTCACATAAAGAAAATTAAGCTCCTGTTTCTAAAAGAAATGTGTTGAAAGTATTTTCGAATGAAAACTTATCAATGTTATTTATTGAAAAATTGCAGATAAATACTCGCTCATGTTTTTGTAAAATGCATTTTTTTGTGTATGATGAAATGAAGTGTTGCAAATCATTACGATTGTTATTACTGAGATACTAAAGGCTGGAACCCTTCAGCAAATGTTGATATTTGCTCAAATTCTTTTTGTTTTTTTGAATACCATAGTTTTCAAATAAGCGTCAACAGCTTTGTTTTTGCGTGATTGGTTGATTGGCGTTATCATGTGATGTTATCAATGTATGGTAAAGATGTCAAAATATCAGCAAGATTTATGAGGTCCTCGTACGGATACTACCAGTTCAAGCGCGGTTGCCACACAAGTTATTAACAATATTATAAATGTGTTTGTTTATTCTTTACCGAACTAATCAACGATTTAATTATTAATATCAAACGTATGAAACTACTTTAATGGTTCAATGCTTGAAACAATTAAACACCTTCGTTTATTTGAAAAAGATTAAACCATATATAATACAAATAATAGTTTATGGTGTTACTAATCAAATAGGTTGCAGCCTAGCGGTAAAGCATCAGATGTGTCATCATAAGTAATTATATTGATGATTTCAAAGTGTGTGATTTAAGTGTTTTGTTTCGTAAACATTTCGCTTTCTTTTGTTTAATTAATGAAATAGATAAAATAATTTCGAAACACAAAGGATCCCAATGAACATTCGCATATGCCTGATAAAGAAAGGTCGTCAGGCAGTTTCTACGCAGTAGAAAACGTTGTTCTTTTAAGCGTTAATACAAAAGTGACAGTATTTGTCGGAGATCATGGGAAATCATATCCATATTTAGGCCGTTTTCACCCCTGGCCTTATTTATCTTTTTGAAATATGAAAAAGAGCTCTGATCTGCACTTTCTTTGAAGAGTGTGTTTAAACAATGGTAAACAGTTTCCTAGAACCCAAATGTGTATACAATTTAACTGTTTTATCAGAAAATAATCGGATGAAAACATAATGATAAAACACACAATTGTTTTTTTTAATCTTACTCTTCTAATTTGTATTTTGGCGTTGTTAACCCTGCAATACACACCCTGTCTTCTACGCCTATTTACAATTAGTGTGGCTACAAGTACAAATGTACAATAATACATACTTGCACAGAACATTTAAGAAAAACAATAATGAATAAAGCAAGGCACCGCCGTTCCTTTGTACTACTACACGCCCTGTATTTATTCGCGTACATTCTAATACATCTTAGACGAATTGGAAGAAAACAGCCAATCCCCCCGTTGTTTTCTCTGCAATACTTGTATTATATATCACTTGAATACAAAAGCGACTCCAAGTACTACAAAATATACTTACAACGAACATCAAAGACAACAACAAATGTTTAAAGTCAATCACAGCCGTTATTGGCCTTGCAATATATGTCCTGTCTGTAATGCGAAAAAAACAAGGAAGTTTCTACACGTACATTAATAGATACTTACATTGAACATCTAAAACCACACTGAAGGAATACAGCCAAGCCCCGCCGTTCTTTGCCCTGCAGTACACGCCCACATCATGATCGTTTCTCTGCACAGTCAACGTCAGGTTACCGATAGTCACAATCAGATTACCACTTGCGCTCAAGTCTGTCTCTTTCCCGGTTGTAATCTCAATGTCATCCGCTCTGTCCGGTGTACCGTTATCCTTGTACCATTTCACTGTGGCCTGGGGGTTCCCGGCAGATGTCTCACACCGGAAATGCCGGGCGGTGTGTTCTATGACAGTGACGGAGCGGACCGCCGGGAATACCATAGACACCGATGTTATGCCGACTATAAACAAACACGTAACACTTAACTGTAAAATCTAACTGTAAAAACTAGTGCCCGTTATTAGGGAATATAATATTCAGCATGTTTATATTTGTTTAAATAATTATATTTGAAGTACATTTGTTAAAAGCCTAGTAGCCTCTACTGAAAGGGAATGAATATTATTTGTATTGTATTGACGTGTTAGGTATCGACGTAAAATGTATTTTAAGAGCGAAACGAGACATCAGCAATCTAAAGAAAATAAAGTGGAGAAAATATCGTTAACTTGGTTAGGATAAATGCAATCTGTGACAAACGTAAAATGTACATCTTTTGGCGAAAATGTTTGTGCCTGAACTTGGTTACTGGTAAAAAGCGCTACCATTAAAGTGTAGGTATAACATGTTCAATAAGCTACTTAAGAGTTATCAATATCAGATATTAAAACAATACTTAACAAATGGCAACCACATAGATATGCCATTGAAAACATTTACAGTAGTGGCGTTGGTGAAAACAATGCCGGTTAAAGTGCGATCGCTGGAGTGTTTACACATTAATTTTTAAACTTGTTCGGCTACGAACAGTATCAATTATATTCATAATTATTTGACAAACACGAACCCGCATCGTTCACACTAGATGCGCGAGAAAAGTAATTTATATCGTCTCAAAAATATCATTTTTCAATTCTAACACATTTATTTGTTATTGCCTTTCCACTTAATTTGTGAATTTCCGGTACAAAACATATAGGGTACTTTCAGCACGGCTGTTTCTACACAAGAAGCATTATGAAAACTATTACTAACAAGTCGCCCATTTATTGTATACAACGCTTATTTCGGCTATGCCGCTTTTGTAATGACTATATCGAATTTTGAGCTGGCTAAAATCTCCGCATAACTCATCTCAGAGATTCTCAATTCAAGGTCAAGTAGTTCTCCAGCCGATGCAGTTTGTGAACATAAATAATAGTTGTTCTTGTTTATTTTTTATCAGCAGTGTTTGCCATAAATTAATAGTGAATGTTATTTTTTCAAACTAAAATGTTCTAGTTATGCGCATATTAAAATGAATATATTACTCCACGCCTTCATGAATAGCCAAATAAATTCTTTAGGAAAAGTGAATTGTGAATCCGCCCGAAAAGGCGTTCTCAAATTATACATTGTCGAAATATTCAATGTTCAAGCGTAAATTGTGTTAAAATGTTAGAATTAAAAAAAAAGACAAATTGAACACTTTTAGTTGCTAAAATGTCATGGACATTTTCAAAATGTTAAGGTTACCATCTTTAAAGATCTTTTGAATTCCTTTACGCCGTAAATACAGACTTATACCAATTACTTTAAACGTCTGACTTCTGATATCATATTGTATTTAACCAAAATTTTTTTATCATTATGACTATTATTGCTAGTGCATTAGTTTTACATATGTGTAAACACATTCATATATCAAAGCACTGAGTGAAATAAATGCGGCAATGCCTGGATTATACTGCCCATCTGATGAATAAAATTAATAAGTATTGTGTTGAAATAAGAACTGAAAGGTTGACATAGACAATAAAGTTTCCAAAGTAAATCAATGGTTTCTATAAATAAAGGGAGTTTTTACGGAAGACATGGTTGCTCAAGTATAATGTTATAGAAACTCATTAAACCCCAGTTAACCCCAGGAGTGGGGCCAGTTTGACGCAAGGGACATAATTTACAAATGTTGGTAAAGGGCCACTACATGAGGCTACATACCAAATATCAAGGGTAGACGCCTTGTGGTTTCAGTGAAGAAGATTTTCAAAGACTTTACTATATCAGTATTTAAAAACTAAGAACCCTTATGGACAGGATTTGAAGTATCGTGGAAAACAGCCACTAGATGAGACTACATGTACAAACCAAATATCAAAAGTCCTCGCTTGCGATTTGGGAGAAGTATATTTCAAAGCTTTAAAAATGTGAGCGGCTGTGGTAAGGAAACGAATTCTTTCCGCCGTCTTAATTTGTATTTATCTTATAGATCATAAATAGGTTGTGTATTTATTAAATACACATCCTTTGTCATTCAAACTCGCATTGTCTTCTGTAACCGCACCAATAGATCATAACCTCTTCGAATGCGTAAGTTCACATGTCAAGATCCACCTAAATAAGATGCTGTCAATTGATACATAAGTAGCTTACTTTCCTGGCACTCAGAATAAATAGTACCGTGAAATCTTTAGAGCTAAGTATTTGTTAAAAACCAATGGCACATGTATCACCTATGTCGTTACTTTACATTTGGCAGCAACTTCACATCCGGCACATATCAATTAAAGAGAGCTTAAGTTTCGCAACAGTTTATCCTTGTATCTTACAAGAACAGTGTTTCAATATTTCTGATATCTATGATAATTATGTGACTGGAATTGCGGCAACTTTGAACACTTGAAACATTTGTCTAAGAAAAGAAATTATGGTAACGTAGGTTACATTACTTGTTGAAATGAGAAATAAATTAAAGCCAGAATATAAAGTTTGCATAACTGAAGTGTTTAATTTTGTAAAAAGAATTAATCATTTACTAGAATGAATCGTTATTGAGCAAAATATAAACTGAAAGTAACATAAATTACAAACGCATTATCTGCACAATCATAATAAAGTTTAGGGGTTTATTGATGATATCGTCTTAAACGTATTTGAAATATGGCTTACCTCTTTTATCAAGCAAACTGATGTGACTTTATTTGTTTAAGCTCTCTGTGTAACATTATTTTTTTGGGTAAAAACGTTGGTTTTTAAATAACATTTTAAAAGTAACGTAATTTACACCAATTTGTGCGGTTTCAATTTGTTTTAAACTTTCATAGAACTTAAGATGATTTACCAACTTTTTATCTCATATACGAGCATTATACATGGAAGGACCAATATAGTTGAAACTTAAAAATAACTAATTAGGGTAACGTAATTTAAACGTCCGCTACTCACTTATACCCCCTGCCTCATGGTAAACATATCTTATTTTTGGCGTTTTGCTTAAGCTATTGGAAAGTCATAACCATTAAAATTTCCCATGGGGGAGCATAGGTCAACTGGCAGATTAAGGTCTATTAGCTATACAATTAATTCGCATGCAGTCAGCATATGCTTAACATTAATTTAACAATGATTACAAACATTTTGCAATATCATCGAGATAGTAAACGATTAGTTCTTTGACAATATGATTGTGATTCATTTTTATTTTTAAACAAAATCAATATTTCAGGCCTATTAGGTGTTTAGTGATTGACAAACATTGAATATTCATTATTTCACTACATTTGAACATGAAATCTGTCAGTCAGACGGACATAACGACTTACAATTTTAATCAGATTGAATCCAAAATTAACAGTCAAGACGGTCGGACCGATGGTGATGGTTTATCGCAATGTATGTATACAATGTATGAAGTAAATAAGTATTTCCCCTGAAAATATTTCCAAAGACTTTCACCAAGGTGCAGGAAACTGCAATCATTTGCATGATCTATGTGTTTTGCACATATTCACAATTTGGCTTCATTGAGAAAGATACACTCTGAAAATTTATGCGCACATTTTAAATATGTTTGAAGTAGGGATGCAAACGAATATTCGAATATTCGAATATTCGATCAAACGTTTGGTATTCGAATGGCAAAATCGGTATTCGAAAATTCGAAAAAAAAAGTTGAATAAATAAAATAAAAAAACCTTTGACCTACAAGGCTGCAATTGTGTATTAAGTTCTTTTGTCATGTTTTTACAATGATTGGCCCCTAATGCCAGAGGTGTGAATGTGATGACAATACACTAAACACGCGTCATATGTCATTTAGGGACATATCGCCGGGTACTATAAAAAGTCCCCGTAATTTTACAACTTGCTATTGGACAAGTGACACCAATGCCTTTGCCAATTAAGGATTTAAGGAAACGGCCTTCACACTAATGTGCTGTCTTGGTTGCAGATTAAGCTATGCAACATTGCTCAAATTGCCGTGATACTATGTATGGCATTTGCTACAATAATGCAGATGTATGTGCTGTTAACTGTTTTCCATGTATCGATGCACTGTTCTTGCTTTGAAATGTTACTGTATAGTATAGCGTTTTAGGATATATTGCCTCTATTGATGTAGAAGAATCAAATTCATTATTGTTTCGTTTTATCATTTTACTAGTTCCCGAGTTGGTTTGGTATATAAGGTAGAGGTCTATCCCAGAACGAGACTGCTCGTCCTACGGAAAGACCCTCCATTGGCTCATTACGCCATATGATTAGGAATCCATCTAATTTCACATTGTTTCACAATATGAAGGCAGCGGAATTATTCGATTTTGATTTTTGATTGTTCATAATGAATTACCGTTTTCTATATAAAAATGGGGAATTTCAGAGGCTCATATGGGGAAATCAGGGTCCGCCGCGCGTAGTTGCTACGACAAAGAAGGATCAAAATGAATTGGCTATTACTTAAGCGAATGATAATAATAGTTTAATACAACTTCGAAAAGATGTATTTTGGTTATCGAATATTCGAATATTCGATCGAAAGAATTACCGAATATTCGAATATCAATTTTGCCATTCGTTTGCATCCCTAGTTTGAAGTTTAGTTTCTAATCTCATTCCGTTTGCAAAAATAAATGCAACGACTTTGATTTGACCTGTTGTTGACCCCGTTTTTGACCGGGATACAACGAAGTTGCAATGCACGTATTTTTTGTGTCATATTTTCCAGGCTAATTACGGTAAGTTGTAAACAAATCCGTATGATTATGGAAAGCATTGCATGGGCGGCCTTACAGTTACTGTGTATTAATTTCACTCGAACTTGTATAAAATTCACGTAATCCAGAAGTAGTATCGACTTTATCAATTTGTTGCAGAATCGATTGACCGTTGTTCTAGCATTTCATCGATTAAATTCATTTTTTTAATAAATATTACTTGAGTATGTCATACATTCTGATAGGCTTGTTGGCATTTTTATTTTGTTGTTTTCGTATCATCCAACGACAATATGCCTGTTATCATTTTCAGAATACCTGGCCAAGGAAACTATTTTTATTTCATGTTGTACATGATTATCAGTCCTGGTACCAGTTTGATAATCAAATTCGCAAACGAACATACAATCAAAAAGCAATCAAACTGCAGAGCGTAGTGATACATGACGTAAGTGAAGTGTAGAGTTGGCCGAGGTAGTCAATATCCTGGTGCAAAAGAAATGACAATGTACTTGTTGTTTTGTCCAACCCAGTATTCCAACATTGTTCATACACGAACTGCTCCTTCAACGTAACGCCCAACAAGTAATTTGGCTGGAATTTCACTCCAATTTGACAACTCGTGATTAACAAATGCTAGTATCGCGTATTGTCGCGAGATATAATGAGAACTTTGCAGGTGTCACTATTTTTATGTTTTTGGTAATAGTTATTTTTTATAGCTCCAGTTGCATTTTTCTAGCTGTTATGCAGTTTTAATTCATTATTTGAATATACGTGTCCTGGAAATTAAAGAAATTAAACATATGAATAAGCAACTATTGCTTTCTGCGCATTCATTGTTTAAAAGATTTAGGTTACCGTAGCTACTCGAATTTACCCACAGTTGAGAACAACAAGAGAAAAAAATATCTTAAATAAAAAAAACATTCAGCAGCACTTAACATTAAAAGAAATGTAAGTATAAGTATTGAAGACCCATTATGTTTTTAGTGATGTAAGCTTAATTTTTGTTTGTGTATCCAAGTGACATCTTTTAACCTTTGAGACATTTTTAACCACCAGAATGATAAAAAAAAAATACATTTCTCGCTATTTCAAAATTCAACAAAACCAAAAGTATAATCTGAATTTAGCGCGCACAACGTCATTACGAAATTTGCACATTACGTGACTTTCTGAACACTTAAAACTTTATGTTGCTATACAAAAATGTGTTTCGTTTAAATCGTTTTCCCAATAATGCATCTGTAAAAACTTATTTATCATTATTTTACTCTATGATATCAAAATTGTAGGGAAAAAACAATTATAGTATGAAACCTTATGTTGGTTTTAGCGGTGTGCGAACACACACCTGTAATGTCAAGAAAAATAACCCAGGATTAACAGCGTCATTTTTGTTTCGGACTTTTGTAAATTATTACATGTTCATTTATGTTAGCGCGAACATTTGAACGAAATGTACATCTTACATTTACAAGAGCTCTAGACTAATAATTCCTGTACGAAGACATTTAACAGTGGGTTGAATGGAACAAATGATTAGAAGGCTTTTGGCTGGACTGATCCAACGTCATTTCGCACATCAACATAACGTTATCCATACAGAGACTGGCCGTTTATATTGTGAATACATGTGTACTATCATACAAAGAAGCAGGTTCAAATCCACATCAGATGTGAACGAACACTTTTGAGAAGTGTCTTGGGTTGCATTTGTAAGCAAACCCTTAGGCATAGACTTCATGCGGCTTATTTTCAAGCCCGCAGGCCTGCTGTTCGTCCACCTTAGACTCCAATCACCGAAGACTGAGGTTAGAATTTTACAAGGATTACAAAACATTTACGCTTTCCAGAACCTTTTAACAGATCGATCTAATTTTGAGTTGATTTCAATGACAGTCTTAGACGTGTATGAAGGCAGTAAATGATCAGTTAAAGGAGTTTTGTGTCATTGAACATGATATGTACGGTGGTCCATCTGTGGTGGTCTGGGATGAGGTGTCCTATGATGGATCTACAGACTCGTATACTTGTATGTAATCCGTAACGGTTCTTTAAATGGTGTTCGTTATCGCGACGAAATATACGATGAATATGTGAGGCCATATGCTGGTGCTATAGGCAACAACTTTGTTAATGTAATTTTTGAAAATGAACTCAAACTTATTTGGTGTTTGCACTTATTTGACCCACTAATTCCGACCTTTTCGTAGACACGTGGTATTTGGGCGTGAAAGTTAAACCACGCGTTAGTTTCATTAAATGAGTAATTGGCGATGACTTCGTAAGCTTCAAATGTCTCTAGAAAACGGCACCCTAAACTGTCAATCATAGTTTATTCACGCATGCGCAGAGGGCAGAGCGATCTATGAAAAGAGACGACTTTACCAAATAGGTCGACACAAAATGCCTTCTATGACAATACATGTTTATATTCAACGTCAAATCGGCTCTACATGATATGGGGCTGCAGTAAATAGGATATATCCTCGATTGTCATTGGCCCACATATATGTGCGATCATCAATTCGGGTTCATGAAGTTAGCTTCGACTGCTTCATACAACGGCACCTTAACTGTCAATCATAGTCACTTCGCGTATGTGAAGAGGGCAGAGCGATCTATGAAAACTAGACGACTGTACAATCATAAAGACCGACAAAATATTCTCTACAAAATAAATGTTTATATTCGCCGTCGATTCTACTCTATAACTCGATAAAGCTCGCCAACACTAAGCTCTGCTTGTCAACACTTACACTGAAAGAGAGGGTATTGAGCGTAAAAACTGGCCAGTCATCGCCCGACCAATACCACATAGAGCATACATGGGACATACTCCAGAGACAGATTAGTTTGAGATCCTTCCCTCCCTAGACACATGTACATACTTGTTACGACTATAATACATACTTTGTAAGACTATAATACACTCTTTCTACGACGATAATACATACTTGTAACGACGATTGTTCTATCCCCATTTCCGTTTCTAATATCTCCTCCTTCGGCTAGACAAAACCAAACGTCCCCGTTCATGGCTCTGGTGACGGTTCCGATTACACAGACGTATTCCCTTCTACTGACACATAAGCAGCTGAGGTAGGACGGTGGTGCGGGATCCGTGCCACATTTTGTCGATGAGCCGTAGCCAACTGCAGTTATTGTATAAGGACTTTTGTCCGAATATCTTTTATAATAGGTAACATAGTGGACATCGGTAGAGGTGGAACACGTCAATTCAAGAGTTGCGTTTTCTTGGACTGTAAAACCTCCAAACGTGCCATTCCCCGACAAGTTTATGCTGAGAACTGTAAAATAGTATAGAAACGTTACTTAATATTCGTTTGTTCATCAACCTGCAAATCAAAGCAAAGGCAATTTTATTTAAAAGAACTTTCCGCAACACTCCTGATGATCTAATAAATAAAGGTACTGAAATAAGTGATATACTGAATGCAGGGATTTAGGCCTTATTTTGAAGGATGCTGCAATGTGTAGGTAAATATCCATTTAACGTACAAGACGCAAATGGAGAGAGAATGTTACTTGCAGGACAATATGAGGTTGATTTAAAGTGTGGAGAAGGGATGCAGTAAGAGGTTTGGACGTGGGTCTTGCATCCGTATTGTTATATATCATGTGCATAGTAATGCTAGACCATTCCCGTTCACACCCGGACATTACCAACTATTTCCTATTTATATGGGTATATGCAGCATTCCATAATTGTTAAACTCTAAGTTGGATCTTGAACTTTTAGGTAGGGTATGAAAAGAAACATTGCCTGAATGTTTGACACACACGATGATTTATTTTAGAATCCCTATGTGCATGACAAAGTTGCAGAACGTAGACAGATGCTCTAAGTGCATACATGTAGAATTTCAAAATGTTTTAACTTTAAGTGTGACCTTGCATTTTATGGTAGGATTGTGGGTCTTGCACCCGATCCATGTCCTTTATGTACCAAATACGTGTGCCAATTATTTTTCAAAATTCCACCGTGCACTGGACACGAACAACTATACTGTATATGCATAAATGCAGCATTCCATGATGACAAACATGAATGACATTTGACCTTTAAGGTAGGTGGGTCGTTATTGCAGGCAAATCGTCGCCTTTTTTACCGAATAATTTCAAAATGACTTCATGCATAATAATGTTGCAGCCCGGACTCGACCATTTATACTATATTTGCATATATACAGTATTTCACAATGATTCGACTCTAAATGTGACCTTGGACTTTTAGGAAGGGCCATGTGTCTTGCACGAGAAACATTGTCTTTGTATATCGAACGTATGTGCCAATCTGTTTTAATTCCCTCCCCGCATGGCAAATTCACAGCCTAGACACGACCAACTATACTGTATATGCATATAGCGAACACAACATAATGACCTGCAAATGCAAAAGGTAATATTAACAATTAGAAATAATGGCTACGCAGTATCTCCGCCATATTGTTGAAACTGTACACAAAACCATGCATTTGTAACCTCAAGCAACACTATCAAAACCGGTTTCGAAACTGCTGAAACCATTGAAACTAAAACTGAAACTGGTTTGGTATCAACAAAAACGCCCATAGTATGTGTCGCTGCGTCTAGTATATATTATACAGTAGAAATAAATTATGGTCAGTCTTCACTTTCGCATTCAACAATACCATAAACGAAAGTTAATACAGACTATGTTAGTTCGAGTAAATGTCTTATTTCAATAAATTTAATATAAGTTCGTATAAAATTGTGTAAAACAATTTCTAGCCGTTTAACTTATTCAAATAATGCTGCGTTATCGTACGTTTGTTTGCGTCAAACTTTGAAATAAAAAATATCAGTAATGCGACTGCACATAATAATGCCAAACAATGTCTTAACCCTGGCCTGAAAAATCCCAGCTTCTTTATACTGAGAAAAATGTGTCCATCAAATACTTGTTCGAAATGAATCGAAAAGTGGATCGAACATTTTCGATCAACTCGATCGATCGAAAATGCGATCGTTTTTGACACTCTCTACGGTGTTAATTCTCAAATGGCTTTTAGCCGATATACAAGACTGGAATGTAGCATGAATGAGCCAGCTTTATACAATTATACAGTGCTAGCTACAAATCACTAACTGTGAAATTATGCGTGAATGTACTTTTGTGACCTTGAGTAAAAAGGAAGTGCATATATGTAAACAACAAGATGGCTCACGCAGAGCAAAAGATTAAAGATGCACTATTACTTTCAAATAAGATTTACCACAATTAATCATATTGTTTTGATATTCCAAAAAGGATGAATACATGTCGAAAACAATGGTTCTTATAAAGGATACCGAATTTAATTTGAAAGAAATAAGCATAAAACACGGTGTTTCTACCTTAAGAGACAATAGTAGACCATAGTAAATATTTTAGCATTCACCAATCCGCTTTCTGCTATTTAATACACGGTTACAATCTTTTTATCAGTAAGTAATATTGTCAATAAATGCATTATTTGAGAAGTAGTTAAAGGTTTATCAGCTAACATTGATGTTTGTTGTACATGTGTATGTATTGATTTTGAATAAGAATGTCGCTTTAGCATAATAATGGAGTTTACATGCATTCATCCACTGTAAGTGTTATTTTTGTTTTATTAGGTTTTATAACCATATTATTTAGGTCCACATAAGGAGAAATCCACATAATTCATCATAAAAATAAACAAAGTTTTATTAAATCAAAATCATGTTTAAAAATGCATAATCTCTTATAACTACACTATTGTCTGATTAGCATTGCGCAAATAAAGCATATAATCATTGCATCAATGTCACTAAAACGCATCATTAATTCAACTAATATATATATAATTTATAAAAGATAGCCGATACCTTGGCTGCAAAGAATAGTTCCAAATAATAGAAATAGCTCCATATTGTAACCACATGTATAATTCTCCACACACATTAAATAAGGAAACTAAAACAAAGTTGTATTCCTTTAAGGAAGTAAAAACGGAGGTTAAGTGCTTTTTAACATTTATGTTTTTGCTACAGCGCTTATATTTATCACACAATACTTGGTTTTAAGTTAAATGATAAAAATGAACTGAAATTGGCTGGACCAGATTGGCCATTATGGACCGTTTGTACTTCCTAGAATGTTGACAGGTTTGCTTAAACATAATGAATTACTTCTTTGATAATAATTGGTATATATTCAACTTTTCTTTTATAATTATATTCATATGTTCATAATGGAGGTATTGTTTTGAAATTCTGCATTTTGTGTATTTAAACTTTAACTTAAAAACTGAAACTTTGATTGGGGTTTGATGGCTGCTTTTTAATTTCAATGTGCTACAGTAATGCTCGTATACCACATGAAATGTATAAATTACCGCTATACGAGAACATAGTTAACTGCCTCAAAAATAGGCTGAATTTTTAAGCGACGAAAGATAATGAAAACTAATTAAAACAGCTGAGTTGAAACTGAAGCCATTATAAGAGGAATTAACCAACGTACAACAGCCATTGCCTTTGGCGAACAAGTAAATATGTGTACCCTTGTGGTGTTGTTATCAACCCATGGGCACCATGGCTAGTCGCAAGCCCAAGTCGAAAGGTATATACTCCGACAAGATATACCCCTTTTGGTCTGTTAGAAATAAAACGTCCTTATGTGAGTAGTGTACTTGAGGCATCTTGCCTCAAGAAAGATGCCACAGGAAGCTTAAAACTGAAAAAAAACACATAATTACTTCTATCAAGTCCTTTCTCAGTTGGCAGTGACAGGACTTGGTGAATGTTTTTATGGTGTGAGAATGAGAATGATAAGTAAATCATATACCTTAGCCGAGATATTTGGGATACTGTGAAAGACAAAGAGGACACATTCTTTGATTTAAATACGTGTGAACGTTAATAATTTAAAACTGACTGCGTTAAGTATACGGAACAAATTGTATGTAGTTGCATGATATGATATATTATCTATACAAACAATATTTTACAGCAAAATTGTTTGGTTTCATAATTGCTAAAATAAACTATCAATTACTTTTTTTTCCCACAACTGGTTTACTGAGCCTGCTTAAGACAACGGCATTGGCACATCAAATAGATGATATTCTTTTAGTCTTCTCTTTACACTTTCAATATGGATTCGTAATTTTGCAATTTGTTTCTTTTCTTTAATTTCAGATTTTGTATTTTTTTGTTTACAACTTGAAAATGGTGAAGTATTTAGGGTAATATGTTTCTCACTTAATATTTTCTTTATTGTGAAACCTTTGTCAGACATAACATCGTCCAAGAGTCCTGATAGCTTTGTAATTTCTACATCTGACATACAACCTGTATACAAAGGTGAAAAAATGTCGTCATTCCGTTTAGTGCAATATCTATGAGACATTTAAATGTGCAGTAACTTAACTGATTTGAATAAACCTGTGCATTTAGAAAAAGTGAAAATGGTTGTTGCGTTTTTACTTCTGTGCAGTCAATGAATACTCTTGTTTTAGGATACAGATATTTGAAACAGTCGGACATATTTTCTTGTAGTATGTCTTTTGGCAGCCAGATTGAAATTCTACCTAATGTTAAATATAAAAACTTTGCCCATGTGACAATTTTTCTGCTGACTGTGGCTATTGGGCAATGGAACTGTTCTGCCAAAACTTGCTCTAGCAAACCTACCTTTAAACTACAGAGAAACAAGAACAGTTCATTAATAAAGAACATACTTCTTTTTCTACCAAGAGACTTATTGTTTCAGATCCTTCGTGATATTTACCCAACATGTTGCTAGCAGAAGGTTCAATATATTTGAAAAAGAAAGGAATAAACTATACGTACAAAACCTGTGTAGAATTTAATCAAGCTGTCATCTTAACTAAACAAGAAATCGTTCATATTTGTTTTGAATTTTTAAATGGACACACTCTTGTTTTTTGTTTTGTTATTGCTCTTTTCAATTTCCCCTTCGTAGGCGACATGCAATGGAACAGCTATTAACATTTCACTGTTTGATGGTTGTTCTTCAAATACGTCATTGCTGCTGCTCTTTTATCTGCAAAGAAAAAGGCATATGTTTAATACTGCACTATTCTTAAGGTAAAACTTTCATTTTAAGGTTTAATGAAAACTATTAAATATATTTTTAGAATACGTTAGTGAAGTTCTTACTGTGTTGATGTTGTCTCATGTGTTGCTAGTATCTTCCTCTTAAGCTCTCTCCTCTTTGGTGTCTTATTCTGCAAGTCAAAAATACTGGGAACAGTATCTGTCTTTAAACGTCTTATGTTTGGAGTCCAACCGTTAGAATCATCTTTGGTAAAATGTTTTGAACAAACTACTGTTGTTTTAGAAAATCTAAAATATACCATTAATATAAATTTAAGTGTTGTTATTTTCGATTCTTTTTCAATAAAAAATACACCAAAAACCATTTTAGAAATGAAACACTTTAATATAAAAGCAAAAAGTATATTGAAAGAACATTATACCTGTTTCTGTTTATTTGATGAACTACATGTATACGATACTATGTATAATAAACATATCTGAAACATAAGCCCCTCGTCTCTGATGATTTTGGCAATCCATTTTTTAGCATAAAATGGTCCATGCATAATTCCATACGTTTAGGTATCCAAAACATTTGGATACTGTTGTATGCATTTATCATTTGCCGTAAAAATGCAAAAGAAAAACAGAGTGTCGTCTTTGTTTGTAACGAAACAAACTACAATCATTGAACAGCCACTTTATAAATGTTTATTTAGAAAATCATACAAATATCTTCTTAATTGAATACTTTAATCCTTAAGTCGTTCCGAAGGTTTAAATTTTAAACCTTTTGACCCAAATTGTATCGGTCCGCGGTTGATTTTTTTATCTTTAAATAAGTTTTCTGCTAGCTGAATTGCCTCCTTAATAAGAGAGTAATCGTAAAATGTTCAATCTGTGTTTATGTCTCGAAGGATATTCGACATCATTTCTATATTTTCTATAGTTTTATTGTATTTTCATTGTGCCTTTCCACCTGGTTTGGTCAGGACACTTTCAATATTAGACTATATGAAAAGATAGTTTTAAACCTTATTTAGGCGAGCTATATATGATTGCTGTCTTTGAAATATCTTAATCGTACTTTTAAGAGCCAGCATTTTGCTCCGGCTCGATTCCTTCGTCTACAGGTGATGTTGGTATCCGGTCGTTGAGAACTTGAATTTTATTCATCAATATGTTTGTTGTTTTATTATATGTTCATTGTGTTCTTCCTCCTAGCTTTTGAACCTTATTAAGGCGAGCCATGTCTGAAAATTGTCTTTGAATGACTTTATCGTACCTTTTAAGAGCTAGCACTTTTGCTCCGGCTTGATTCCTTCGTTTATAGTTGATATCTGTACCCGGTCGTTGAGAAATTCAAATAACTTTATTAGTTTATATTTTATTGTTTACTTTATTCTTCATTGATTTGAAGTTGATGCTGGCTTTGATGAAGCTTTTTAATTATTATCATTGATAAATGTTGGGACATGTGTGAGATTATAACCATATAAACTTATTCAAGCCTCCAGCAGACTCGTGTTTCAGTGAACTAGATTTCTGATGACCGTTCCAATGCGGTATTTCCACCATTTATCATATTTGGATGAGTATGTGGTGTTTGTATATGTGTGTTTGCTTTGTTCCTTGCTTACATTTGAATGGTTAACTATGAGGCTCATATTTCTAATCATTTGATAAATGTTGGGACAAGTCTGAGGGTTAAACCATATAAACTTGAACTCGCGTTTCGCTAAAGGTTCCAAGGCGGTTTTCATTGTATAAATAATCGAATAATAATCTATACGAAGTAAATAATTTAAGACCGGAATTATAAATATTCTGGTTTTCCAAAGCTAATCCTCCGGTACAAAGAATAAATTATACCGTTTTAATATACACACGTTACTTCGGAAACGATAGTGTCATTGGGCTGTTACAAGAATTTCAATAGCTCGAAATATACTTTTTATTTGTACCGGCATGGGAAAACCCAGTTACGCGAATTCCGGGCTATATATATATTAACATGCTTGCGTGCCTAATACCGTGTTAAGCTATTGAAATCAGAGTCGGTGGTGTTCATAAACATCTTAAGTCATTTTTCTGTCAAGTCAAGTTTATCACTGGATCTGATTCTATAACGAATTGTTCAGTTATAGCATTGTGTTATTGTGAATTTGTTGTTTGCAGTGACAGTAGACAGTCGGCAATATGACAGCAAAATGAACGCTGTGTTATTATTTTCACCATGGTTATCACTATCATACGTGCAAGGAGAAAACTGCGTTTCAGTCGCTGATAAAGATGATTGTGTGTTATTCAAACAACTTTCATTATAATTTAAGTATTTTTAGAATTGCTTCATGCATCTTTGTCGATTCGCTATTTCTTGATTAAAATTAACATTCATTTAGGTAAGCTTTAATTTCTTTTACAGAGGACTAACGGCATTGGTTGAAGCATGATGTTAGTGAAAGGCCTTGTACTTCACTTGTCGGGGATATTCAGGGCTGAGCGGTAACATGAACATTTACAGCGCCGGATTTCTGATAGGCCGCTGATGGACAAGTATCATCATGCGCGCAGTCTTATATAAATATTCCATCAATTGTTGCATTGTCTGTATCTGGGAAAGTTTCCTCCTCAGTTAAATATCATCAATCAAGGGTCAAACTACTATGAAGTTGATCATGGAGAAATAATTTAGAATTATTGCTTCCCTTGAGTAGAAGAGTGCATCCTGTTGACACCAGACAACACAGTCGACCGAAGTTTTATGCGAACCTCGCCATTGTTGTCTGATACCAAGGGGCCCTCTCATCGCACTCAGAGGCATTACATTTACCTATGCATGACAAAATTAAACGAACGCCTTTCCCTCTATGTGCATATATGCATCAAGCCATAACGATTAGCCTTTTGTGTAACCTTGACCTTGGAAGGGATATTGGTTGACATGCATTGCCCTTATGAAGTGATCAAATGTGCCAAGTAGTTTTAAAATCCTTTCAAGTATGTCAAAGTTGCAGCCCGATACGACCAACTGTACTCTGTTTATATGCATATATAAATTATGCCATAATGATTAAACTCTTAGTGTAGTCTTAATCTTTGAAGTAAGGTCGTGGACATTGCACAAGACACCTCGCCCTTATTTATCGAACACATTTTAAAATCCGTCCGTGCATGATAAAGTTACAGCCCAGACATGATCAACTATACTCGATCTGTATATATGCAGCATTCCATTATGATACACTTGTGTGACCTTGACCTTTGAGGTAGGGTCGTGGGTCTTTCACATGACATGTCCTTATTTACCGAACACATGTGCTAAGTAATTTCAAAATACCTCCGTGTATGACAACGGTAAAGCCCGGACACGAACAACTGTATTTATGTGAATATATGCAGCATTCCATAATGATTAAACTCCAAGTGTGACCTTGAACTTTGAAGTAGGGCTGTGGGCCTTGCTCGATTATTTATCAAACACATAAGCAAATTTATTTTAAAATCCCTCCACTCATGACAAAGTTACAGCCTGGACACGACCAACTATACAAAATATATCTGCAATTATGCAGCTTTCAATAATGATACATCTGTAAGTGTGACCTTGAGTTTTTGAGGTAGGGACATGGGTTTTGCCCGCGACACGTCGTCTTTGTGTACCTAAGACATGTGCTAAGTACTTTGAAAATCCCTTCGTGTATAAAAAATTTACAGCACGGACACGACCAACTTTATTTATGCAAATATTTTCAGCATTCCATAATGATAAAACTCCAAGTGTGTCCTAGAGCTATGAGGAAGGGTCATGGGTCCTGCACGCAACACATCCCCATTATATACTTAACAACGGAGCAAATTAACTTAAGAATCCCAACCGGCATGACAAAGGTAGAGCTCGGACACAAAAAAAAACCAGACAGGACGAACCTCTAGAGAGAAAATGCGATTTTAATATTCCAACCTTCATTAGCATAAAAACATGATAAAACATAACTACATACAGTTTTCAATCAAATTGAAAATAATACAGTTTTGACCAGATCAGATTCTGTCACTCAAAATCACATTTTTTGTTTAATTTGGTTTATCACAATCATCATCGCGCTCCTCAGCTATGATGGTTTCACTTCCAGGTGGTATTTTCCCCGTAGAAAACACATTTGTAACGCTCATCGTCGTAAACGTAAGAACTGCAAACTTGAGACACGTGAAAAAATAGTAAAAGATCGCACTATATTGGCCCGGTTTCACATTTTCTGCCATTTGACAAAGAAATAATGTCAGCCCAACGTGAATGAGTCTGTTGAAATACGGAAGTGACGTCATATTCTCTGACGCGTGAAATCTGGGTATGCTCATTTCGGAGATGACGTAGTGGAACAGTCCAAGTCCTGAAATAATGTTATAGATGTACTCAAATACCCCAATGAAATGCTTAGGGTTCACAAACAAAATGACGGTACGACATTTATATACATTTCCACGCAAGTCAACGCACGACACAAGTAAACTTGTTGTAAATGGTTTGAACCAGGAGAAATCTCCTTTTTGATAATAAATGTAATTATCTTGTAATCCAAAAGAGATCAATGATGAATTCTATTCTATATATGTTTGATTTTGTTTTAATATAATTCAAAGTAAATAGAATAAATGACATTAGTTTAAGCATCGGTCTGTGTTCGAGTTCATAGACTTGCTGCACTTAAAAATAGACATATATATAACAGTAAACAGTAAAAATAACAGTATAAAAGTATGCGTTAAAGAAGCTTTGTGTTTACGTCGAACAACGTTGAATGTAGATCTAACTAGAAGTTAATAGTCATTTCTGTCCATCCATACCTTATTTAATCATATTACTTATATTCCAATACTGCTATATCACATTGCATGCGCGTCGGAAATTAATTGAATTACCCGTTCATTCAACAAGTTTGAGTTTAAATACAATGGTTACGAAGTGAATGCACCTTGTATATGTTTTCTTTCACAAGAACTAATTGAGCACAATAAATACCTAAAATACCGCCTGCGTCTCTATACACGGCGTTGAAAAGAGTCGTGTCAAGGTGAATCCAGCTTGGGTCGGCGCAGTGTTTGGTTGCCAAGGTGATAGACCACTGAGGGTCAAGGCCGATCATCTTGAAGACGTAGAAGGTCAAAATACAAGACAACGGTATTATTACCGAGGTCGCTATGGGAATGTTATAACGAGCGTCTGGAAGTTTGAACTGTTCCGTGAACACTGTTATAGCAATTCCTGTAAAGACAAATATTTATCATATGCTTTACGATGCCAGTTTATATAAAGACTTTTAGTAAAATAAAAATGCTATTTCACTGTTTCAAACAGCGAAATAACATATTGTCTGATATTTCTCATTGTTTTGAAGTTTAGCCCGCTCTCAATTCTAAATCAAACGTGAGGGTTTGGACACAAATTCAACGACGTCATTTCCGAAATGACGTTACGTTCGCATTCATTTTGGCTCGCTTTTTAACAACAATTTACTGTCATTTTACATCTTTATTTTTTTGGCATATATAATAAAAAGAAAATGTAAGATTACAATATACAGTCGAAACTCGTTGGCTCGAACTCCCAGGGACAGGCGAAAATACTAAGAGCCTCGGAACTGCATACATTCAGTATCTAGAAATTGGTCCTTAAAATCCAGATCGAGCCAACGAGGAATTCGAGCCAAGCGAGTTCGACCCAACGAGGTTCGACTGTATATCATCTCGTAAGCACCAAAAGTAAATATTTCACTCGTTGCTACTCCATATAGCATTTGGGTTCTCACCGAATATGTAACGATCTTAATAAACTGAAACAAACAATTATCCTAGATATATAATGCGATTTTAAGTTTTACTTTTACCAAAAAAACAATTTGTGATGGTTTTGCATTTCTGTTTCTCTGTGAGAGGTCCAATCATTGATTGACATTTTGATCACATGATACAACACAATTTTCTCATTGGACTATATACGGCATTTTGCAGTTCGGTTCGCCTTTATGATTTTAGTGATGTTAACATTCCGATGCCAAAAAAATGCAACTTCAGCATTTTAAAGTGATGAGGCCATCGCTATATATGAAAGAGATACTTATTGAAATCAGAAGATGAAGTTTGATTAATACATGCATATGTTAAATTCTCGAATATTTCTGGCTAAGTACTATGCTTGTCCATGTAATTTACAATGTAAAAATGCAATGATAAATTAGTTATAATATGCTAAATAAGATAAACATTACTACAACATATTTGTATCATATATAAAATTTCGTCTCCTGATAAGATCGAGAAGTGTAGAACAAGTGTTTACCTATGAAGGTTCCGAAAATAACCTGATGTGGGAAATGGGTGGCGATATAAAGCCGCGAAACATTCACTGCAATTAGGAACCAGACAAAAACGGACCAAATAATGGCTTGTACCCACAACCTGAAAAATAAAAAGAGCTGTTTAATGAAAGTGACATATGTCCCTCAACTTGAAGTGTGACCTTGACTTTGAGGCAAGAGCATGAATGATATGCGCGACACACCTTCCCGTGGTATGTATACTGTTGTGAAGTTTGATCAAACTTTAAATAATGCAATTTGCATTTATGTGAAACTTGATCAAACTTTGAATAATGCTATGTGCATTTCTGTGAAGTTCGATCAAATTTTGAATAACGCTATGTACACTTCTGTGATGTTCGATTAAACTTTGAATAGCGCTAAATACATTTCTGTGAAGTTTGATAAAAAAATAATAATGCTATGTACATTTCTGTAAAGTTATATCAAACTTTGAACAATGCTACATTTATGTACATTTCTGTGATGTTTGATAAACATATAAACGGTATTGAGTAAGTTGCGGCTGAAATCTGATAACAACAGACATACAGTGACAGTGCTATCCTTTCTTCAAAGTATGTCAACTTGCTTCTACATGTTATCTCTTCAATGTGTATCATTCCAACATCAGCATGAAATAGAGACTTCGTAAACCACTGCGCCAAGCAAATACAATTTCAGTGTGTTTTTTTAAATTCTTTTTTTTTAAATTTGGCTCTATTTCAATCCGGAAAAATATATCCTCCTTCCCAGCTAAAAAGATATGTTTTACATGCATTGACCACTAAATTATTAGCAAATGTAGCTATATAGTAACAATCATAAATATTTGGATAGGACTGTTGAATAAAAGGTTTAAAGATGCAATCTTACTCCCAAATAAGCAGTAACACAATTAATACAATTGTGTTAAAATGACACTCTTATTCAAAATCATTACATACACATGTATATCAAACATAGCTTTTGACTGATAAACCTTTTAACTACTTACTAAATAATGCATTTATGGAAAATATTTATTACTGATAACAAGATTGTAACCGTGTATTTAATAGCAGAGAGCGCAAAAATGTTAAATGATTGGTGAATGCTAAAAGATTTACTGTGGTCTACTATAGTCTTATAAGGTAAAAATTCCTTGTTTTATGCTCATTTTCTTTCAAATTAAACTCAATAAACTTTATAAGAACCATTGTTATCAACATTTATTCATCCTGTTCGGAATATTAAAACAATATTATCAATTGTGGTAAATCTTATTTGGGAGTAAGAGTGGATCTTTAATTTACCAAAAAGGTTGAAATAAATATCAAAAACAATGGTTCTTATGAAGGATACCATGTCTAATTTGAAAGAAAGGTGCAGAAAACACGGTATTTCTACCTTATGAGAATATAACATATATAACATATATTATGTATGCAGACTATATTAATCAGATTATCTACCAACCTTGGTTTGTGGATCCGTATAACAGCCAAGACAATGTAGTACACAACAGAGGCAGTCACCATGCCATGGCCGGATGGACTACCTGAACAAAGATACTTATTTGTTAAATTAACACATCGTTTTTATAGGTAGAAGGGTCTTAATGGTCTCATTAAATGTAGTGATCTTTCATGTCTTTAAAGTCTCATGAAAATGTTCAAAGTTTAACCATTTGATTAAAATAAAGGTTAGGTTGCATCACAGCACTGTAACTGATGTAATCTTAAGGCGAATTTAAGATGTATTAAAGGGACTAGACACCAGGTGATACCATTGTAAGAAAACAAGAACAAGCGATGTTTGTCAAACATTATGCCCTCCGGAGTGCCATGTTGTCAGGATTATTTGGACAATTGAATGAAATGTGCATGGACCGAAATGACAGCTGATTTGCCATTGACATTGGATGCCTTTGCGGCAGTTTTAAGATTATGACCATTCAAAGTGTGAGGAAAGTAGGTACAGTTTTTAATCACACAGACAAGCTTTTTGCGTTCAAGATCACTGTGACCTTGACCTTTAACCCGATGACCCCTAAAATCTAAAGGGGTCATCTACTGGTCAGGCCCAAACCCAAAGTCAAGTATGAGGGCCATGGGTGCAGGCATTGTCAGTTATCACACTGTGTCACTGTGACCTTGACCTTTGACCCAATGACCCCTAAAATCAAAAGAGGTCAGATAAAGGTCAGGCCCAACCCGCAAGTCAAGATTGAGGGCCATGGGTGCAGGCATTGTCGAGTTATCACTCAACAATCTTTTCGCATTCAAGGTCACTCTTACCTTGGCCCGATGACCTTTTTAATCAAAAGGGGTCATCTACTGGTCATGCCTAGCCTCCATGTCAAGTTTGATGATCAAAATTTTTGGCATTGTTGAGATATCACTCGGAGAAGCTTTGTTAACCTTTTTGCGTTAAAGGTCACTGTGACCTTGACCTTTGACCCGATAACCCCTAAAATCATTATGGGTCATCTACTGGTAAGGCCCAACCTTTATGTCAAGTTTGATGACCAGAAGTCAAGAAATTGTCAAGTTTGCATTCAAGGTCACTGTGACCTTGACCTGATGACCTCATAAATCAATATGGGTCATCTACTGGTCAGGCCCGACCTCCAAGTTAAGTTTGAGGGCCATGGGTTAAGCATTGTCGAGTTATCACTCGGACAAGCTTGACCTTTAATCCGATGACCCCTAAAATCAATAGAGGTCATGTACTGGTCAGGCCCAACCTTCATGTTAAGTTTGATGACCATACCTCCAGGAAGTGTCGAGTTATCACTCGGACAAGCTTTGGTCTACAGAAGAACCAACCAACTGACTGACTGACCAACCTACAGACCAACCGACCGACTGACCGACCAACCAAGATGTGCAAGGCAATATACCCTCTCTTCTTCGAAGGGGGGCATAAAAAGTCAAAAACTTACATAAAATTGATATCGTTGTATACAGTAATATTCATTTCATTGTACACAACCAAATCAATTTTATGTCAGTTTTTTCGACCATTTTTCTTGCAATAGTATCATATGGTATCTAGTCCCTTTAATAGTGACCATGCTTTTGGCAAAGCCAACAACACAAAAACTATGGCAAACCCTTGACTCTTTTTCTTTGAAGAAACGAAGCTGCTTAGTAAGTAAATTACCAGGTCCAGTTTCACAAGTTAAGGGAAACTGTTGTACGATTGTAGAGTTGGAAGGATAATGACCGCACTCCCTCACCCACCAATATGGCCGCTCTCCATGCATCACCCTGGTGTATTAGAGAACAAATAACAGAACTGTTATTCAAATGTACAATGGATAACAATCATGTGCATATACAAATAGCCTAGGTATGTGTGTGTGCGTGCGTGCGTGTGTGTGTGTGTGTGTGTTTGTGTGTGTGTGAGGGTGGAGGGAGCGCTGCATGTCGGTGGAGTAGCCGTACTCTCTTCCCATCATGGTTTAGTCCTCATCTATTACCCTTTGGATGTTACAAGCGTTTGGGTCACATTTCTCATAAAACTATTTATTTTTCGATGTCTGACCCTAGGCCTACAAAACTATACCTAATAAAAAATAAACCCGACCCACCCAACGAAATAGGCACTGCCCCTACCATTTTAATAGTCAGATGGTAAAAAAAATATTATTTTATTAAGTGTGTCTTAATATATGAAGTTTACAACCTTTAAAGCTTTATACAGAAGTTTACTTTATACAATTCACCAATGATTTCAATAATGTTCTTATATAAAAAAAATCAAATAAAAAAGCCTACCTACCATACATGTTTTTGGAAAGGAGGTTACATAACGAAACCATTTTTTTGGCCCTCTCAAACATGTACAAGTACCTATAAAGGAAATGATAAGTGTTAAGTGGTTGATACGCGATCCAGTTGTACCACACTTGACTGTCAACCCAGGAATCGCAGGTTTGATTCCCCGCCGCACCACCTTAGAAATACCAATCGTCTTCCGGGAGGGACGTTAAATGAGGGTCCTTGCCCGAGTACAAGTAAAGCTTAGACCCCACCCCCTACACTTAATTTTGCAAGAAACAGAGTACCATTTCAGTAGGTTATTCATCCATTCCGATAGGCACGCCAACCAGAGGACTTGTATGCCAGTACGCTTGTGTAGACAGTATGCCACAGGGAAGTAAATCAGGAAGGCGGCCCGGGGATCCCCCATGCGGGACATGGTCTGCATCAGGCCACTGTGTTCCTACAATGTATTAATAAACAAACTTGATGAAGAATGGCTCAACAATGCAAACTTGAATGGTAAATGCCAACCAGGCCAAAAAAATTGTTTGGTTTAGATTACATCCTTTTCAAAAATAGGGTGGGCATTATTTTTTTACCAACTGACTATGAAAACAATACGATTGGCACTTATTTCATAGGAAGGGTCTGGTAACACAAACCAAAATAAATTTTAGGCCTAAATGCCAATCAGCTGTTTTCGGCATCAAAGCCTTTAATTCAGTAATATAAGCTAACTCAAAATAGAACATTTGTTTGTAAAACTGCCAAAAATATCATTTTATCAAAGCGTTAGAAACGCTCTGACTTAAAACATCAATCTTCCAACATTAATTAAATGTGAACTGATCCTTTGTCACCATTCTTGTTTCACTAATTTCCAGACATTGACACGAAAATTGGCTCATTGAAAGGCAAAAATAAAAAATTAATTGTGTGAGATAACTTGATGTTAACTCAACAATTATTATTGTCTGAGTCATGAAAATTGATATTTTTGGTACAAATCAGCATATTCTCTTTGGCAACACGTTAACTTACCCTGGTAATTGCATTAAATATATATAATATATATTTATCTTGTATTAGATATGGCCAATATTTGTTTTTAAATGCTGACAAAGCCAATGACCTAGATATTTTTAATGTTCTTTGAAAAACAGAACAGCTAAAATAAAACAAAACTTGTCAATACCGTACAGTAGACGATTACATGTATTAAAATGGATTTGAATATTAACACGTTATCAAAAACAACTTATTTGTAACGCTGAAGTTGTGATAAAGTGTACAGTATATGGACGAGTTTTACACTTCAATGTCTTTAAAGAGACATTCTTATAAAGCTGCAGAAATTCAAAGTTAAACTACTGACCGGAAACTCATTTTGAAGAAACTGGATGACCTCAATTCCATGTTTGTGAATGAAATCCATCGCTGTATCAGATATAACTGTCCACAAGTGATGTTCTGTAATACATATAAATACTAGTTTCCAAACATGTATGTAATAATATTGATAAATGCCCATATAGTTTATATTTTACAAAATCGTTACAAGCTTGTAATAAAAGGAGTTTGAACTATATCGAGACTATCTCTTTTCATTTCCATAGAAACCAACATTATTGAATGCCCAAGGCTAACCCCATTTTGTAAAAACAACTGTAACCGGTAACCTGATATGTATATAGCGTCACTTATACTGTCTTGCTATAGAGCTAGCTTTTATAGCGACGCCATAGAGTGTCCGCCTGCATAGCCAGAGGTCGTGGGTTCAAACCCCGACAGGTGCATATAGCAATAAGTGCAGTTTGCTACATTTGGCACCCAACGAGGGATCAGTGTTGCACAATAAGCCGCAAGGTCATTGCAAATTGACCCTTGTCTGCAAAATTCGAGGACAAATTTCAAAATGGAGGGGGAATGTCTAACCGGGTAAACGATATGCATATAGCAGCACTTATACTGTCTTGCTATAGAGCTAGCTTTTATAGCCACACCGTAGTGTCCACCTGCATAGCGAGAGGTCGTGGGTTTGAACCCCGACAGGAGCACATATAGCAATTTGTTCAGTCTGTTACACAACAATTATCTCTTGGTACTTAACACTGATGTTTTTCTATTATTATACATGTACATGTGCATTTAAGCTGGATCAAAGAAAGCATTAGGTTGATATTGAATTACTCTTGTGTTTACTTGAGTAAAAACCAGTATCGGAGTCGTTTTTTAGAGCCCAGATGGACTGAATCGCCCTTGTGTGGCTGGGATTAAAACCACAACCCCTTAATTAGGAGAGGCACACACTACAGATTGACCACTCTCATCTAAATTTATTATGTATACTTATGCGAAACATTTCGGTCAATCCCAATCAATTAAATTCCAAACTGTTTCTGTAACTTAAACTTCATGCAACGATCAACCACGTGCACATGCATTTAAGAATCCAATATTGAACGTCTATTATTTTAGACTAATGCATATATATAATACACATAATGTTGGCTGAAAATGGCTTGATGATTGTCTAAATAAGTCGACATTTATTGCAAAATGGTGTTCTCATAACTAGTTTGCAAAGAGCTAGCGTCGAGGCAGGACTTCCTTGTATCCCACTACATGTATATTTTATGACATGTATACATAATTTATGTACGTTGCTTCAAAGTTCTCTATAAACTCGAGTTTCCTGGGAAATTCTTTCTCATGTCGCTTATATGACATTTAAACACAAGGTGGTCATTGTGATTAAGAAATCCCTTTACCGTTGAAATGATGCCCTTAAAATTACGATAAACCACAAACATAAAATACAGCTACAGACGACCGTACACAGACTTCCGTTTTCGCTTTCACTTTCACTTTGGGCTCATGCAGAAAATTTAAATATAAATATATAAAGTATAATAAAAATCAATTAAATTAATAATGTCTTAAAGAGATTTTCATAACTAATACACCGATAATTTGCTCAACGGATTTTTTTCATTAATGATATCAATATTTGCTCCGATACAGAACACACGTGTATTTCTACTTCCGGGAAAAACAGACCGTCGATTTCTCGTAACTTATATTTAAGATTACAATGTTTCAGTAACTTAATTTTATATATTTTCTAGAACTTACTGTCGACATAAAAAATAAGTATGTCCCACTATAACTTTAAAAAGATCACGGTCGTTCCAACGGCAAAGGTAAGATTCTTCTTATTTTGTCATATATGTTCGCGATGTGTCAAATGAAACTTAATGGGTGCAAGACGAAGTGAACCAGTTCCTAAGTGTACCATTTCAGGACCAAGTGAACCACATATGTATTATATAGTGGCTATTGTGTGATGGCACACTGTCTGAAAGGTGATAATAACTAGTAATTATCGCCATTTGAATGCAAGACTCAAGAGTAATTACCAATTAATAAGGTCAATTAAAATTAAAGTACAATTATCCATTGATTACACACACTTATTTGTTTTTGGGATATGATTGAGGTGTAAATAACAAACATAGATAATGTTTTGAACATATATGAAATAAAATTCAACAAAGTAGGATGTATTGATAATATATTCATTATAAGGATTAAATAAAAAGGTATTTTGTTTTTCATTTTTCTTTTCCTTTTTTCAAAACATTGTTATATCAAAATACATAATTCTAATAAATAAACACTTTGATATGATTAACAATTTATTCATATAATCTATTAAATCATTTATACTCAGGAAAATAAACTCTGAAACATAATATTACATTAAGAGAATATTCCCTATATAACATATAGATGGTTCACTTCGTCTCACCGAGTGGTTCACTTAGTCCTGGTTCACTTGGGAAGTGGTTCACTTCGTCCTACATTCAAACTTAATCATGTCTCCTTACTTTTCATTCTCATTTTTGTCACGATGGTTTTTTTAGCACTTTTTGGTAAATCATAGTCGATTTCGTGTGTAAGATATCTAGAAAACTGCAGATATTTATTATTTTTGTTAAGTTATGATAAAAATTAATTTTATTTATGATGAATATATAATAATATCCCATAGAGTACATTATTAGGAAAATATCGTGTTACAACCATTCCAAGCGCAACAATGTGCCACTTCTTTTTTCTTTATATATATATATATAGTTATGAATCTTGAATTATTGCATTCACTCTAGTGCTACTTAATACACATGTATTGCAAAAAATGTAATTAAATCATCATGATATACTGTAGCGATACAAAAATTTCATGCCGACATCCAAATCAACTGCACAGCATTATTTCAATAATCAACGTCAAATGCGCTTTTTGATGAAATGTACAAATTCTACAATTTCTACTTTAATATTTAATCAACTAAAAAAATTGTATGTAAGAAAAATTATGAATTAAGAGTTCCTGTCTGGATTGAAAAACCCCACATGACTGCTCCAGATCCAGGGTTTAGCGGGGGAAACTGGCTGTGTTTTTACCTTCCAGGTGGCCCCACAGTGCTAAATGAATGTGGTTGTTTTGTTGTCACGCCGGAAATAGCGGGGCCAAAACTTTTGTGGGGATTATACCAGAATTTTATCCCCGCAGGGCGGATTGGGGGCTGTGGTTACAATTGACTGGTGCATTAGTAAATTTATATTGTAAAGACTTGTACACGATGTTAACAAAAACTCTTATTTTTAGGACTTTGTGGACATTGTTTTGTCAAAAACACAAAGGAAAACACCAACTGTCATCCATCGGCACTACAAGATATCAAGAATCCGCCAGTTTTACACCAGGAAAATCAAGTTTGCACAACAGTCATTTCATGACAAACTTACAATGATCATTACAGACTTCCCGAAACTTGAGGTATGTTATAATATGATTAAGAGTTAAGAACTTTAGGCTATATAATAAATATAACATTTCATTCATGATGTCAGATTGTGACATATGATACATTATAAATTGAGCACTTAAAACTTAAAAATCAAATCAGTTTTAATACCATGAAATTCATGTTGTTGTTTTTTCCAATGCAAAGTGCCCTAGCCAAAATCACAACAGGATGAGGAAAATTTTTTGACCCAAAATTTGATTCAAACAATAAACTTCTTGATTTAGCATCAGCTTGGCAAATTCACTACCGTAAATGACTGGGTATAAGACGATAGGGGGTATTAGACACAGAAAAAAATCTGTGAAAAAAACGAGAAAAAAACTTTTAATCTATGTTTTTGGTTAAAAGACGCATAGAAAAAATGTCAAAATCGTCCGGCATTTTCAGCCACCATGTTTGTTGATAGTGACAAAAAAAAGTTTTTCGTGAAAATGGCGATGGTTATCTTTAAAACCATACAACCATACTGTCGAGAATGAAAAGTTATGTTATGCAAAAAATATTTTGACAGTGCCCAACTTTGCTTTTTTATATGTAAGTTTGATTATTGTTTAATTCAATTTATTATTTAAAATAATATTGAATACCGTAATTCACAAGAGTTTGGACACCATAAATTATTTATTTTTTTCGCTCTCCGAATACATAGAAAATTATCATTTTTACATTTTATTTACATGTTTGTTTAACCTGCCTTTTTTCTTCATGTTTGCTTTTTACCACTTATTAATTTATCCGTAGTAATCAATGGTCATAAACTTATTTATTACGCCTATAAGTGTAAATCCTTCATGAAGTTAATTAAAACACCATTTTATACATGCATTGAACTGAATAAACACGTTCTATCGGCTTCAGATCAAAGAGTCACACTGTGTGACGTCACATAACTTACAGTTATACCCACGAGGATCACGTGGAGAGCATGGAGATTGCTATGCAGGATTAATGTATAACTGTACGATTATTGCTTCATATAGTCTATAAGTGTGGTACAAGTTTGAAAGCTTATTGGCAGATCGTTTTACAAACATTCCATGTCAATGTTTTCTTAATCCCTTGATTGCCCTTGTTGTTTCTTTAATCCTCCAATAAATATATCACACTTCCTTTTCAACAGGCAATAAATCGTTTAGGATGGGTAGTAACTAATTAAATTGTCACAGTGGTGTATACGGTTAGGTAATCTAGCCAGGCATTGTAAAGATAAAAATCAATAATCTTCGTCTGTGAAACTTGGTAACTGTAAAAGTTATGATTGATGTCCTTTGGGTGTCCGAAAATTAGGTACGCAAAATAAATTATTTTGGGAAATAATTATGAGTGTCTAAATATTTAGAGTGTCCGAACTCTTAGGTGAATTACGGTAACTTTAATCGAAAAATATTTTTGTTGAAATTATAAACGTCTTACGATATACCGTATCCCGATCTTCAACTGCCGTTTTAACCCGTATATACTCGATCAATATGACGCGAGTAACATCCCTTTCTACATAAATCTAAACAAACTCTCGGCTTGAAATTGACCTCAGAAAAAAAGTTCAAAAAATTGTTACTGGGTATTATACGCAGGCATTTTTTGCATCAAAATCTGAGGGAAAAAAGTGCGTCTAATACCCAGTCATTTACGGTAATAATTAACCTTACAATCAATTAAATGAAGCACTATTTAGACTTACATCGAGTTTAGGTCATATACCTTTTAAATGGCCTTTATGAAATGATTAGAATGTAATTAAATCTGAAGTAAACTTTTATTTCTAGGATGTCCATCCATTCTACGCTGACTTAATGAATGTGCTGTATGATAAGGATCATTTCAAGCTGGCCCTTGGACAGATCAACACGGCGAGACATCTGATAGACAAGTGAGTAACTTTGAAGAGCTGCAATTTACATGTCATATCAAATCTAAGGTTCTTAAAAACAAAATAAAAACAGTATCTGTTAGCATTATTAATAAATTTCTTGTTCATTTAAAAGTAAAAATAGATTAGAAACTGCAATTTAGAATTGAATATCATAATTAGTATACTTGCACATCAATGCCATCTTTTTAGCTTATCCGTTTTTCAAAGAAAAGGTTAATGTATTGTCATAGCCTTGGTGTCTTTTCCGGTGTTGTATGCATGCAAACACTTTTAACATTGGCCATTATTCGAAAATGGTTATTGACCTTAGATGAAACTTGATATTGTTTTGCCATAATCAATACACATTCACATATAAAGTATGAACCATAACTCTGCCTTAAATAACTGTGAAATTGCTGAGTTATGCATCTTTTGAGCCTGAACTTTTTTTTAAAAAACTGACAAACAGTATCATTCACTGCGAAGCACTTTAGTTGGTGTTCAAGATTCTGTATTATCAAGGTGTACATAACTGTTCAAACGACAATATTTAACTATGAAAACTTCCTCCTTTTATTGTATGGCAGTTCATAGTTTACCCTGACAACTGACTGTAAATATGATTATGTCCAACCACTAAAGCCACTATAAAGACTAAGAAATAAAGGGAGGTTGAAGGTTCTGGCATCATGCTCTACAGTTTGTTTTGAGTAAGCCTTTATTGTATAAAATTTGCATGTAACAGCATCTGTTAATTGGGAAGTATTTTATTTCAGTGTTTCTAAAGATTATGTCCGTCTCATGAAGTATGCCGACAGCCTGTACAGATGTAAACAGCTGAAGAAAGCCTCTCTTGGAAGGTATGAATGTTTACAAACATAGAAAAACTTTCACATGTTAAACCACAGTAACATATCCAGTGATAAGGCCCAATTTCTCATTGCAAATTTCCATTGGGCCAACAAAAATGGTTTGGTTAGTGTTACATGATTTTTAAAAACAGGCAGGGTAGGTAGGCCTTTAGAAAAAAATATTTGGCTTTATATAAGAAAGTAATTGGCGTCATTGGAGAATGGTGCTAACGTTATCTTCTGTATAAAGCTTTAAAGGTTGTAAACTAAATATTAAAAAACACAAACTTGAAAAAAAGTTGTTGTGTTTTTAATTTATTTTATTTTTAACCAACTGACTATAAAAACAGCGCCTATTTCGTTGGTAGGGTTGGTTAACCCGAAATAAATGTTGTTGTTTTTTGGACTGGTGACTGCAACGGAACCATGGTGAGCCTGTTGTTGGCTTGGCATATTTCTTCACCATATGGCACATCCAGAGCTCGGAATTAAAAATCATACCAGGAGGGGTGGCAGCATATTGAATTTTTCATGCGTGTTTATTTGTTATTCTTCCTGAAAAGTATTTTTATCCTCTGCAGAATGTGTACTATTATGAAGCGCCAGAAACAGAGTCTTGAATACCTGGAGCAGGTCAGACAGCATCTTTCCCGACTCCCGACCATCGACCCCAACACCCGTACTCTCCTCATCTGTGGGTTCCCAAATGTCGGCAAATCAAGCTTTATCAACAAGGTAGGAACTAGCATCTAGTTCTAGGTCAGTATTCACAATGCAACTTAGTGACAAAGCTTAACTTAAATTATTGAGTTTGTCTTTTTTCTAAGTTGATTATAAAAAATCTTGTTTGTACACCAAGAATATGAAAATAAGCAAAAAAAAATGGTCTTACTAAGTCATTATAAAGGAATATCGTTAAATGTATGATAAAAAGGTTTTAAAGTAATTTTTGTCAAATCACTATGAATTTTTCACTTGGATGTTTTATGGAAAAAACAACCTGGGAAGTGGTAATTGCTCATTTCTAAGCATAAACAAATTCTGAACCAAAAGGTTAATGTGTGTTGTTGTGATAGTGTACTTGCTAATGACTGCCGCAGAACTATATTTTACCTGTTATCACAGAAAGATAATGTCTTTTTCTGGTTTCTGGTGGCTGTACATGAGTATCACAGATGTAACAACTGTGGTCCATGCCACCGTTGAATTGTTGCTAAAAGCTCAGAATTTATGCCTTGAATGATTCAAGTTTTATTTGCAAAAGATACATTTCTGATTACTGCTTTTTTTTCCTCAATGCAGGGATTTCTAATGTTTTCTCATTTCAGATAACAAGAGCAGATGTAGAAGTTCAGCCTTATGCCTTTACCACCAAATCACTGTTTGTTGGACACACTGACTACAAGTACTTACGCTGGCAGGTAAGAATTCTTAAATGTCAAGTATATAAGAGGTTTAGCCTTATCTGACCAACAAGCGTATTGTATGATTGCTTATTCAAATTAATATTTCTGTGTATTTACAGTCATTGAATGAAGAATTTTAGATGAAAAAGGCCAAAGTCTAACACTTGTGCAAAGCATCAAAATATTTCAATAAGTCCTGCAATATAAAATCTTTTGAGTTTGAGCAATCCAGTGACCTTTTTACCAGTGCAGGGCTTGTGGTTATAACATATGTAAATACAATATCTATTTTTAAAGAAATAGTTGTATGAATTGGTCAGATAAGATATTGAAATAGCCATAGAATCGTCAGTGGCTGCATCATACAAGAACTTCAAACTTGAACAGAACTCAATCACTGTACACATGTTGCCAGCAACAAAATGAACATATACTGCAAGGCCAATATATCTGGCTTCAATAAATGTTGACTTTTTTTGCCCTTTTTCGTTGTAATGTAAACCACAGACAAGCATTGTTGATACACATTTTATTTTGTCTCTTTGATCAGGTAGTAGACACACCGGGAATCCTCGACCACTCGTTGGAAGACAGAAACACAATTGAGATGCAGGCAATCACAGCATTGGCCCATCTGAGGGCTGCTGTACTGTATGTGATGGATGTTTCTGAACAATGTGGCCACTCTATAGAACAACAGGTTGGTATGGTTATGTCATAAGTAGGCATGTGTAAACAGAATGCTGGCAGCCAATCTCAGGGCAGCTGTTTTGTATGTGATGGATGTGTCTAAACAATGTGGCCGCTCTATATATAAGTAAGTACGTGTAAATACGAATGCTGGCAATAACAGCTCTGGCCCATCTAAGGGCTGCTGCTTTGTATGTGATGGATGTGTCTAAACAATGTGGCCGCTCTATACATAAGTAGGTACGTGTAAATACAAATGCAGGCAGTCACAGCCCTGGCCCATCTCCGGGCTGCCATTCTGTATGTGATGAATGTTTCTGAACAATGTGGCCACTCTATAGAACAACAGGTTGGTATGGTTATGTTATATATAGGTACGTGTAAATACGAATGCAGGCAATAACAGCTCTGGTCCATCTCAGGGCTTCTGTTCTGTATATGCAGTCAATGCGAAAACTTTTACTAGCTCATAGGACATTGCGACAGACAAGGACCAAATTTTTACCTGTCGCAACAACTTTTTACATGTCGCAACATTTTTAACCTATGATATCGTAACATTTTTTACCCGGTCCGACAACTTCAACCCAATACAAATAATTCTTACAATACTGAATGCATTGCTTATAGCAGTTACAGTGACAAAGACTAATAGACTATTCTAAATTATTTCATTTATTTCATATACACATAATTTCAAATGTCCCGACAAAGAAACTCAATGTTCCTAAGATTTTCTTCAACACTTTGATAGTCCACAATCTTATCCTCTGAGTCTGTTTCCCCAAACATGACCCTGATTTCATACTTCAACAGATCTGTTTCTTCCTCTTTTCCTTCTTCTTCTTCCTCCTATTCTTCTTCTTCATCAATCTCAACTACCTTGACAGCATTAGCCTTCTTCTGCCTCTTGTAGGTCAGCTGTCTGCCTCCTACTGAAGATGTCCGTCGAATGTAAAAACACAATTATTTTATCATGGTCATCGCATACAAAACATTAGGACTTATTATATAAAGCAATTCTTTTTATTTGTACTGAAAAATATAACTAGAGAGGGTCTTTTCTTTTGCTCTGCAGATGAAATTTGCAATTTACGCCCTGGCTGAACATCTTTAGAGTATTTAAAAAAAATCATCTGGAATTCTTAATTGTAGTTTGAGAAAATACTAAAATATATTTATTTCAGAACTGTCAAAAAGTTTGTCTGGAGAAATTGTCATTTGCGTCTAAAACGTGATTGTTTCTATTAAGATCCTTTTAATTTAATAAATAACACAAGCTAATGACAAAAAATACTTGCTTATTAATACAAATCAAAACAAACACACTAAAGTGACTAATAATAGCTCGAAAAATACAACCTTTTACTTCGATTGACGTGACCTCGATGTTTTTGACAAGGACAAACAGAGCGGAACGCATATGTAATAAAAATAAAGATTGACTAAGAAAATGTCCGTAAACCAATGAAATACAGGGACGCTCTCGCTTTCATGCTGAGCTAGTCGTAACCGAATGTGAGCGTAATTCAAACAGAGCTAGCCTTATTGCAAACGTAAACATGTGTCAGAGTGAATAAAAATAGGTAAAATGCAAATCTCACTGAAATAAAAGTGGCTTTTTTCATCAGGACTTATAAAATTTCCTGATAATAAATGTCCGATTTTGATTTTTTTTTCACTGGAAATATTTTCATCGGACATTTTGTCCGACAAAAACAGAAATTTCAGCCGGTCATCACCGCAAATTACCGGACATGACCGACTGTCCGATGGACATTCGCATTGACTGTATGTGATGGATGTTTCTGAACAATGTGGCCACTCTATAGAACAACAGGTTGGTATGGTTATGTCATAAGTAGGTACGTGTAAATACGAATGCAGGCAATAACAGCCCTGGCCCATCTCCGGGCTGCCATTCTGTATGTGATGGATGTTTCTGAACAATGTGGCCACTCTATAGAACAACAGTGGTAATGTAGTAAGTTGTGTGTTTAATGGGTATTTATTCTGCATTAAATGTAGCTGTATTGGCACTGTATTTTAAGCATATTGTTTTTACCGAGTGAATTAAATACAAGAAAAAGTGCACTTTTTTTCCCTGAAGCGCATTTATTCTGCACTAAAAACGTATTACTGTGAAATCATTAATGTTCGTGGGGCATTAATGTTCGTGGTTTTCGTGGGTTGGGTGATCCACGAATTCAAGATCCCACGAAATATAAACCCTTTATTCACTTTTTCAATTGCCTTGTTACGTACATACTCTAGTATATTATTTACAGAGGTCGCAGTATACAGTGTTAAAACCTGTCTCACTGTATAACTTACGATCATTATTCTGTTAACATATTATAACTGCTTTTAACAAATAATGAACCAAATCAATTAAATGTGTTTTATGCAGCAAATGACAGTTATAAGCACATGTTTAAACCTGTGCTGTTAATGAAAATCTCCAAGTTTACAAGATGTGCGTGATGAGTGTCTGTACCCGATTTTTTTATTTAATGAAATAATTAATCGATTACTAGTACATTGAAGGTTACTAAGCACCGAACGTGACAATATACGCACCTTTTCGGTGTTTTCACAGTTTGCAAAATTCTTAATTGGCATTAAATGGCTTCCCCTATCTGTACTTATGATCAGGGTACATCTTCTTTTATTACCTTTATTCCCAATTAAATCGATAAGTGACATGGGTATATGCACTAATTTGCATGTCGTACCACATTAGCGAGTGTCATAAATCGAGTGACGTAGAAGACGGAAATCACGGGCCAGCGCGTGGATATTATGCAGACGATCTAGGACGATCGCATCTTCGTTTTGTTTTTTTTTTCAAAAATGAAAATCCACGAATTTAAGTACCCACGAAATTGTTTTTTTTCGGCAAACCACGAAATTTCATGCCCACGAACATTAATGATTTCACAGTAATTATGGAATGACCATGCATTAATGCACTGAAGCCCAATTTTTCTTCTCGTTAGCCTTTTCATCTGCGTAAAAAGCACATTAATTCACTTAAGTGCAATATTTCTGCATTTTAAGTGCATTTTCTGCATTAAAGGCACATTTTTTTGGTAAATAGCGTATTTTTTGGAGGAAGGTTCAAGTACATTTATATTTTAATAAAAAAAATCGTCCCCTAGGGGTATATTAAAGCTACTTTTCTGTATGTGATGGATCCGTTCATGGTCTGCGCAAAGGAAACTCTATGTCTATCTGGACAATTACAGAACTAGAGGTGGTTTGTGGAGCTGCCATCCTGGCCCCGTATTCATAAAACATTTCAATTCATTTCATATACTTTTCCAAGTTTTGTCCATTTAAGATGCCTGTAAAGGGTTATGACTTTTCATGTACGATGTCATTAACATTTTTCTTGTTTATTTTAGGTGTCGTTATTCAACAACATTAAGCCTCTGTTTGCCAACAAGCCGCTGATGGTGGCAGTCAACAAAATAGACGTGCTGAAAATAGAGGACCTTCCACAAGATAAACAGGTGGGCAGGTGTTTCAGCGCTTCTCTTAAATACTCGTTACTCCCTTAAGTTAAAAAAGGCTATCGGCCAAAAATGTTCATTATCTACTTAAATCTTGATGCTTATAGTTGCAGTGCGTAAAATATACCGAAAATGTTACCAGTATGCACAATTATTACAAGACTTAATTAATCAAGCTGAAAAGTAAAGATCCAAAAGGCAAATTCTGTCCTTTATTTCATGTCAAAAGTGATAAAATCTAATAATCTGGTGGGTTTAATACAGTGTTCAAAATAAGTAAAAGCCCGCAAGCCATGCACTGGTAAAAAGCTTTCGCGGCTCACTTGAATTCTTAACTTTATATAGAAGGGCTTGTTGAACAATGTTGATGCCAAGCACCAGTATAAGGATTCGAGCATGTCAATGGAAATGTGTAATTTGGATGCCTGTTTAATATTGGCAATTTCACAATGTAACTATTGAAAGCAACAATAAATTTGTGAAATTATTCATTCGTAAATAATCAATCTTGAAAAATATTGTCGAAAGTTTAATTATTTAACAGTATGTCTTGATATGAACTTTAAATTGATTGCTCATTCTGTAATTATGCATGGCTACCTTCATGTTTACAAATGTATCTATACCATTGTGTTTTTATCATTGCAGGATTTGTTCAAGGGATTTGAGGAAGATGATATCCCTGTCATGAACATGAGCACCCTGACAGATGTTGGTGTTATTGAGCTACGGAATGAGGTACTTAGCATGACGGTTTTTCAACCAGGTTTTGAAAGAATCAGGATGCTGTTAGTTGACGGCCATCAAACATTGGTTTCCACCAAAAAAATTCAGTTAGCATTAATGAAAAGTGATGAAACTTGGTGTATAGGTTGCAGGGCTTCTTAAAGTTTGGAACCTCAACCGGTCTGCACCCGGCGACATTGACCAAAATTGAAAAAACAAAATTTTCGGACTTTTTTTTTCGCCATTTTCTGTAACTGCAATCGGTCTGGCAAAGTCAAAAGTCCAGACTGGCAAATTGCTGGTTTTTAGAAGCCCTGATAGATAGCTTATGTGAATGTAAAGGTATTAGACCCATGCTGGAGTCTTTGCGAAATATTAAATAAAAATGTGCAGGACATTCAGGATCAAAAATTAATTTCACGATTTCCAAAGGGTACAATCTAGAATAGGTATACATTCAAATTAATACTAGTACTGATTATTATGTTTGAGTTAGAATAAATAGTAACTGACTGACAAAATGATGTTTGAAATACTTCTGTGTATTTTGTTATGCAAGCAAAGTTTGATATGAAAAAAGTTAAGAATATTATTTTTTTAGTGCAAAAGATGCTGACACATGTCATATCAACCCATTTTAATTTCACATTCAATAGGGTTTATTCTGTTGGACCAAAAAAAAAAATATTGGACCAAATTTTTTTTTTATTGAATTTCAAAAAAAGAAAAATAGTGTATGTAGGAATAAGTGACAAAATTGATTGTGAACTGTTTGTTTCTGATGATATATACCATTGCTTTTGTTGCTTATTTTAACATGCACAATTTTCTTTTTTCGGAAAACAATAGAACTGGAAATAACAAATCCTAGTACAATTAGTCACACACAAAAAGGTGCATAGATCTATAGAATTACCCTGACAAAAAAGTCTGAAAAACATTACATCTATGATAAGCATTTTATGTCTGTCTAAAGTTCTTGGACCCTTCTCAGATTTATGCAGACTGAATAAAAAAAAACAGCGGTGCCAGACAGTTGTCATGATGTCTGCTGTACTGGTTTCTACCAAGGAAACTTACTCAAGAGTGATTTCTACTAGTGATCAGCAGAAAGATTAGCTAAAAATATACTGTAAAAATTGAACCGTAAATATTTTTCCTCTCCATTTACAGGCGTGTGACCGGTTGTTAGCCCACAGAGTGGAGGCGAAAATTAAAAATAGAAAGGTTCAAGACATCAGCAATAGACTTCACGTTGCCATGCCTCAGAAACGAGATCAGAAGGTTAGAAAAGGGTTTGATTTATAATAAGGTTTTAGCCAGGTTTTCAGATGGACAGGGGAGTTATAAAACAAGGACCGGGTGCTATGTAAGGACCGTTTGCTAAGTAAAGAAAGGGCAGGCACATTAGGTCTGGCAGTGAAGAATTTGAAAATTGTGAATTTCCCCCAAAATAGTAGGAATTGTGCTTAATTGAAGTAATAGTAGGTTTCAACTGCCAAATAGGTCCATGTTTGTATGAATTTGTAATATTAATATTTAAAGTTTTAATTAAAACAAAAGAAATTTTGGATTATCTTAAGCATTTAATTCTAAGAGGCCAGAAGGGTGCTACCAAAAAAGTACAGGGTGCAGCTACCTTCCATAACTCTTAAGCAAAAACCCTAGATAAATATCATATTGTTTCTATTGCACTTCCTCAGATGAACACGTATTTTTTCAACTGCATTCATAGTTCAATAAAAGCAGCATCTTTGTAATGTCTCAGATCCTACCAAAACGATGCTTTAGATTGGTGAAATGTTTTATTGTGGTTAAATGTATGCTCACACTGTTCAAACAGCTGAAATATTACTTTGTTCAATCACGTCTAGTGACAGCGTTGTGCTACTTGTGCAAAATCTTTAATCATTGCCTTAACTCAAAAACAGTTAAGGTATTCATATTAAATGTATGTATTACCGGATACAATGTGCACATGTTTAGGAAAACATATAACTCTGGCTTTGATAAATATCAAGTCATACCTTTTTTAATACCAAAACCCTGAAGCTCTCTTGTTGTTAAAGTAAAGACAAATGGAGTTTTGACAGCAGTTTATTTCTTTTATGCTGTATGTAAGACATCAGGCATAAAAAAGTCATGTTTGTTTCCGGTTTCATGCCACCCAAAGTAGGGTTAATAGGTTTGTCTTCCATTTTTATTTGGCTAATTGTTTCTTTGGGTTTTTCTGTGACCCAAAACTATCAATGTAATGCTTAAGAACATCTTAACAATCTGTATTAGCATTACTGGTATTGTTAAAAAGAAATAAAAAAACACTTTATGTTTACATTAAAAAAATTCAAACTTACATGTATGATAAAACATCTTCAGAGCAAGATAAAGGTTAAGGAATGAGGAAAAGTTCAGGTAGGTTGGAAAAACAGAAACAAACATTATTTTTGTTTTATGCCAAACTTTAATTTTTGAAAAACTACATTTATAGTTTTCTTTTGTCTTATTTTGGTTTCATGTACATGTAAGGTATTGTTTTGCTCCAAGAACTTCTGTCCCTGTTCAGAAGTTTTCATAAAAATAAGGATGTCTGCATTTTAAGTTGTAAAATAAATCATACCATTTACGTAAACCTTGTACACTTGAACTGATTCCAGGAACGTCCCGCGTTCATCCCAGAGGCTGTGTTGAAGAAACGCCAGGCAATGGAGATAGAGAGAGAAAAGAGAAAGACAGAGCGTGATATCGAGTTGGAGGAGGGCGATGATTACATACTTGATCTCAGAAGTGAGTCACACTTAAATTTTGTTGATTGTTTAAGGTGATGGTGAGAATACAACCTATGAATTTGCGAGGGTTTTGTATTTATTGAGATAGAACACAAAAAAGATTGAGCAAAATATTTAGTTTGAGGAGGGGGATCATTATTTATTATATGCTTTCAGGTGGCAAATACAGAATTATCAGTGAAATAAAAATAATATTTCACTGTTTAAAACGGGGAAATATTATTTTGATATTTTCACTGTTTAAAACTTGGAATTATATTTTGATATTTTTCACTGTTATGAAATTTTAGCCTGCTCTCAATTCCAAATGAAATTTAATGAGCACAGAATCCCAGAGCTAGAGATATATTTTTAAAGTGTAATGACACATTGAAGTGCAATCATGAATGTATTTTCCTGACACAAATTTGACGATAGGCTTAATCCTAAAAGCGAACTATATTGATTTTAAATACCACACTTTCCTTTGTTTTATAAATTCTACGAACTATGAATTCTACGAACGTCAAGGGAAATCTTTGGGTAGGGTGTTACTACACCAGTAATGCGCTGTTGTTCGATTAAGTCAAATGAGTTGTTTCTGAAGGGGTTGTAAATTGAACTTGTAGTAACAACACTCCCTTATAACGTATCATACCAATATGAACAGAAGTTAGATTTTATCTGCTGTTCTGTAGAACGAATTAAGAATTAAATTGTAAGATAATCTAGCAAAGATTAATTTTGATTAATGGAAATTTATACTTTCTCGATCTTTTAACCTCATGAAATATTTCAAATACTTTTTAAGGCGACTTTAATTATTTTGCTATATTTTCATTTCTGCCATCGCTTCTTATCTGCGGCATCTTAAACTTCAGTGACTTAAATACAAATGTTGAACTAGGGTCTGTATTTGCGTATTGGTCTGGTTCTGTCCAGGAATGGCGTTTATTCATAGTTACCTATGGTGTCCATGTATAAGATTTACATGTAAATAGGGATATTTGTTACGTTCATGTTTGTTGTTAGTCTAGAAACGCATGTAAATTGTCCCATGTTCAATGATTAAGAGCATGAACAGATATTCAATGGTGAAACAGTCATTTAAAAAAATTAGAAAATAAATTGTCACCCCCTACCCCCATTTAAAATGAAAATGGTTGAAATTATATCGATTATTTTATTTTGACCGAAATGAAAATGACCATTGTGTTAGCTCTGTTCACCTGTTAACACAGGATTACTGTATTAGTATCCTAAGGAGATGCAATGTAAATTAATAATTCCATAACATTCCTTTTGTCACGGAGAAGATGGAATGATAGGCAACAGTGCATGTACATCTTCCACCTGTATTTTTCAGAAACCTGGGACCTGCACAAGCCTGAGGAGAAATATGATGTCATACCTGAGATATGGGAGGGCCATAATGTGGCAGACTTCATTGATCCTGACATTATGGAGGTATGAATTTCCAGTGAAAGCTACAATGCTCATGCATTAAAGAATAAGTATAAATGGACTATGAAATTGAGTGTTGAATTAGTTGCTAACCTAGTCAGAAATATTAAATTCTACTATCCCTAGTTTAAGTATTTGTTTAAAAATATATCTATTTACAGCCAAGAATAAGGAATTCCAAAAAAGATCATGCTAAAAGTTCATTGATGAGATCGCCTCTTATTGTGTAATTTACATAAAAGGGATAGACCGGTCATATATTGGTTTCTGGAATTGTCATTTATCAATTCAAGAATTGACATTTATCAATTCAAGAATTGTCATTTATCGGTTAAAGAATTGACATTTATCGGTTCAAGAATTGTCATGGATCATTCTTGAATTATCATTGATCATTCATGAATTGTCTTTTATTGGTTCAAGAATTGACATTTATCATTCATGAATTGTCATTTATTGGTTCGTGAATTGTCATTGATTAGTTAAAAAATTGTCATGTATCTGTTCAAGAATTGACATTTATCGTTTCATGAATTGTCTGTTCAAGAATTGACATTTATCTGTTCAAGAATTGTCGTTGATCAGTTCAAGAATTGTCATTGATCAGTTCAAGAATTGTCATTGATCAGTTCAAGAATTGTCAATTATTGATTCAAGAATTGTCATTTATCGATTCAAGAATAGACATTTATCGTTTCATGAAGACTTATACTTGTTTTGTTCTATGTGATAACTGCTGTCTGAGTAGAAAAAGCTTTCATGCCCTGCACTATCTTTCCTCTGCTCAATTTTTCCTATTCTATTCATAGAAACTTGATGCACTGGAGCGTGAAGAAGAGTTGCGAGAGAAGGCTGGTTACTATAACAACGATGATAGCGAGGAAGATGAGGACACGAAGGTGATGAGAAAAACTGCGTTCAAGTGAGTATTAAACATGGTTGCTTATTTGCGTCATAGTGGAAGATGAATAAAAAAAAAACAGACTGAATGATAATTCACTGAAACATGGTTTACCAAGGTTTGGAAAAATATCTAAAGTGAAGGTTAGAATATATCTGTCTTCCACGACAGCCCATGTTAGATTTTTTTGTCCCACACCCATTTCCAGGGAAATGAAATATTTAAAAATTTTAATGGAACTCCTTATCCTTAGCGCTAATGTGTAGTAAATAATGTTTTAACATTGATCATGGAAGGACGTAAACTGGATTTGACATCGTTTTCATTAGGAAAATTTGTCCTTAAAACAGACATGAATAGTTTTATGAACCTGTCCATATTGAAAGTAAAAACAATACATCTGAAAACCACACATCGCAGCTGGACACTCAAAATATTTCATAATGTTTCAACAGTTAATTCTCGGAAATATTTTACTAAATTTTAAAACTTTTTATATAATTTGTTAGAAAGCTTGTGCATCATTCTATTTTATTAATATGTCAACTGAGTTTGGATTACAATCAAGGTATGTTTTCCATATATATTGTCTGAACCTATCCAAAATACCTTATCGCAAACATTCTTCCAAAAGCAAGATGTCTAGTTGTCAAATTCGCCCCGGACCAAGACGCCCCAAGTTTGATTCCTGGCCTTGTCCCTTGCGAGTTTGGTCCACCAAACTGGACAAGTTTATTGTTCTTAAATCTTGTAACCTAATTGAAAAAAAATTCACAACCAAGGATTCAGGGCTTTTTCTGCCCATTTTGAGAAAAAGACCCTAGACATTTTGGGAAAATTTGCATCGCGAAAATGCCAAAATTGGGAAAATTTACAGTTAAAAGAACAAGCTGTCTAGTCTCTTGCGAATGAGGAAATTATTTAATATAAGTTTCTTTTCCCTTTTAAAAGACCCAAAATGGCTGAAATATCTTTTAAATATTTATTTATTTATTTTTTACTTTTGATTGGGATTTTTTTCTGGAGATTGGGAAAAATTTCTTATATTTTGCTTTGGGAATGGGTCCAGTAGTCGGACCCATGGGTACTATAGAAAAAGCCCTGGTAGTTGTGGGTGATCCCTACCAGAGATACTTTCTCATGGCCTATACACCAGTTCTGGTTCTACCTGAAGAATTTACTCGAAAGTGATTTCATATTGATCAGTGTTCAGCTGTTTTCACAATTAAGCTTAAATCAATAAGTTTTAGTTAAACACAATCTCCACTCAAGGATTCGACACAAGCGGCAATTGATCAACCTGGAGAGTAATGAGAAGCGAAGAGTTCAGCGGTCCCGAGTACCGAGAACGGCAAAGAAGATTGCTGCTAAAGACATGGAGGAGAGTATGGCTGAACTGGGGGTCGAAATTGAGGACAAGAGTTCTGTGAGTTGGGCAGATTATTTTCATTTCTTCATCTGAAGAATATTGATAACATTTCAAACAATTATTAGGAAATTTAGGATTTATTATGTTTATAACAGAGTTACTTATTCCCAGTGTCGGTAAATAGATGGTGGTATTGTTCAAAAGGGTTGTAAAATTATATATGCAGATTTGCTTTGTATGGGTATTTTCAATAAAGTAAAGCAAGTGGATATAAAAAATGTTTGATATATAAAATTATATACCACTGTGCTAAGTTAGAAACTTGTGGGATGTGATAAGAGAAAATATGTCCTTTTGAATTTTTGGCATTCCTTCAAAATAGAGTTTGCAATAAAAATTATATTTTATGATGATTTGTTAAGAAGAAGTTATATATTGTATCTCTAACTTACCTGCAGAACTTCGCAAATGTCATTATTTCAGATAATAAATTTCTATTAAGTAAATCATAATCTTTGTAAAACAAATGAAGTTTAAACTAAAACCATTTTCTTTTTCCAGACCCACTACAGCAAACTACGAGAGCGTGGTGCCAGTCAGCGTAGTGCCAGTCGGGTAGCAGTCAAGAGAAAGCGTGAAGTATCTGAGAACCGGTCTCGCACCCGTAGCGCATCTAAAACTACTCGCGACAAGTCTGGCATTAGGGATGAACCTGTAAGTAATTGCCTAGGATGTTAAATTGTTAATCACACACAGTGATTGATATAACCAAATGCCCACACACGCAAAGCAAGCCAAGGCTTGAATAAAAGACGTCAGTCATGGTATTCTCCTAGCGTTGGTGTTGCCCACTTCATGCAGCAACTATGAGCAAGGCCTGAACACCAAAAAAACTTCGTTCTCATCAGACTTTGTTAATTGTTAGGGTATGCCTCTTGATTGACTGAAAGAAATTTCTGATAACTCATTGATCTGCCCATCTGGGAGAGTTAGACCCTGGAAGCAGAAAAGTTATATTTCATGTCATGCTTCAGTTTTGGCTTGTTAATGGGTGAAGCGAAAGTGTCTTGTTTAATTATTTGTATTTTAACAAAGAAGGATGCAAGAAACATAACCTACACCCATACAAGCCACAACTTTTAAAAGCATGGCATATGGCATATTAGACAGGACAATTGTCATAGCATTAGTGGTATCATCAGCATGCAAACCATTCAACCATAGGAACAACTGGCAAGGGTCCTATTTCTAAAAGATAAGAGTTGGTGGTGGCTCCGCAGTGCCCTTGTTCACAAATCACATCCAAATGGAATTGTATAAACAGTTTGTGACAAGTTTTTGAGCCAATTTTTCTTGCATACCAGACATGTGTTTCCTGTCATGTGACAAGTGCTGGAAAACATCAACAAGCCTAGTCACCCGCTTACACGCTTGTTCTTGGGTCGGATTTTTCTTTCTTTACCGGTAACACATGATAGATACTTATAAGCTTAGATGGTTAAGAACCTGACTAGGAAGTAGGGAGTGCCTGACTCAATCCCCAGACTGGCTGTGTACAAATCTGAGACTATGAATCTTATCTAATTCCAGATGGCAAAGAAGGTCAAGAAGATTGCTCGCAAGGCCCAGTTTGGTTTCAACCAGGAGGCCCGCAAGGGAGAGGCTGACAGACGTGTACTGGACATGAAGCCCAAACATTTGTTTTCAGGGAAACGGGGCATGGGAAAAACAGACCGAAGATAGAAGGATATTTGATTCAATTGTTTGCTGGGAAATGGGAAATAGGAAAAACTGATAGAAAATCGAGGGATATTTGGTTCTTTTGTCTGCTCGGAAAATTGATGTTTTTAACAGGATAAACTGATAGAAAAAGAGGGTTATTTGATACTTTTTATTTGCTTGGAAATGGGAAACAGGAAAAAACTAGCTTTTTCCCTGGGAAATGAAAAAAAAATATATTGGGAACAACTGTCTGAATGGAACAAGGGATTTGTTTTACTGTTCTAGATAATGGAGGAAACAAAAGAAGTTAAAGTGGAATTAATGAAATGATTACAATAAAGAACAAACTACATTGTATTTAAATATTACATTCAAAAGTTTTTTTTGTAATTTAGAAAATGAAAATACTGAAATCTTGTCACTTTAACTTTTTGTGATGATAATTTTGCATTACCTAATATAATACTTATCATCTATACCTTGTACTTGTGTTCATCTTTGCCTAAGATGTGTTGGTTGTCATTGTTATGGAAATAAATTCATGAGAAAAAAAAATGTTAATATAGCTGGATTTTCTTAATTCTTGTCCCAAAGGTCGGAAATATTTTCTGCATTGACAATTGCTTCGCTGGTCAAAGGTCATGGTCGCATTAAAAGGTCAAGGGCCCATTTCCGGACTTCATTTGCTAAACTGATTAGATATTTGTGTTGTACTCTGTGACACGTTTAACTTACCAAGGTTGTATTCAGAATCGATGTTGGTACAAAGCCTTGGTCAAGGTCACAATGCATGGTCTTGAATTGGAACTGATCCACATCTATACGTATTGAAGTAAATACATTGGGTCGCGTGTTTAATGTGACGTAAATAGTTCATGATGGAACGTTGCCTGTCAAGGCCGAGGTCACAAACCATAGGCATGGTTAAAGCCTTGATTATTCATGATGACACATTGCTGGATCGGATACAAGGTTTCAATACATGGTCATATGTTTAAGCCTTTAATATGAGTCTATCGCATACTTCCTTCACTTATTGAAGTTAATGGACGACACTAGGTCACATATTAAATATTTGAATGTGTCATGAATAATTCATGATGGAGCATTGCCGGATCAAGGTCAAGGTTACTATACATGTTTAATTCTTAAATGTGACGAAAATAATTAATGATTAACATCACTTGATCAGGATCGAAGACACAATACATTGTCATAGGCTTAAGCCTTGATTTTGAGTCTGCCTCATATCTCTATCACTTATCGAAGTTAATGGACGACATTGGGTCACATGTTCAACTCCTGAATGTGACCAATAATTATGATGGAACATCGCTGGATCATAGTCAAGGTTTTAACGCATGGTCATAGGTTTAAGCCTTGATTTTGAGTCTGGTGCACATTTTCTAGACTTATTGACAATCTGGCTCACATGTTATATACATTAATGTACTGTAAATATTACGGGGAACCACAAGATCACATGATCCTGAGATCGGGTCTTAAACCTTGTACATGTCCCTCTTCTAAACTTAATGAAAGTGTATTAGCGATATTGGATCACATTTGATTGTCACGTGAGGAGTACGTGACGGAACCTCATATGGTCAAAGTCATTGTTAAGTACTAGGTCAAGGGTTTGAACTTTTGTTAAGTGTTTGATTTCACATGTAAAAGAACTTAAACGAAACATGCCCACATTTTCAACTCCTCTAGGCGACATGCACAACTTTTAAAGCTGACCTATATTTCTAATATTGAAGTATATGCATAGACCACATGTTCATCTCGTGAATTTCTTTCGCATTACCTGTATTATCGGGGTCTAAATAACCATTTCGTGTCAGTTCTTTATTTTATTCACATTATAAGTTACATATTAGTAATCAGCAATGAAACGCCTTTCAAATGATACCAACCTTATATGGGGACATCAGGCATCAACATTTAACATTAAAGGGACTAGACACCAGATGGTCCCTAAATCGACAAATACAGTATTTCCTCAAAACAAGACTGGAATATTGTCAATACGAGCCAGTATAAGGACCACGAGGACGAGAATACATGATTTTATATGATTAAAAGATTATTATGTCGCTGTCTCAACTGAACTTACCCGTTTAAAAATAGCCCATACTGGTTCCCTGTTTATAGTGAGTATTTTTTTTATTTTAGCGTGTGAAAGTCAGACAGACCAATATACCGACGCTGTTTTTAAATTTACTGGGTGGTAAACCTGCCCAGTTAATTTTGAATTGGAAACACACGCACAAACTGTCAAAGATAGATGTGTCGTAAGCGATGTGATACATCAGTAGCTAAGATTCAATGCGCTGAACACAAAAATATTAATTTCTTTTATTTTTCTTGCAGTTGAATAATCTGGTATCTAGGCCCTTTAAGGTAAATCAGAGAATTAGCTTATTTGTGGGTTGGACTCCTTCATATTCAATAAAAATCGCGCACTTAACTGAAAATTGCCAAGCTGTGTTCCTAAATGTCCCTTTAAATTACCGATGTACATTCTATTTCTAAAGACTTTTGACCCCATATTTTAACACAAAGATAAGCAGACATTACTTAGGGTATAAAAGGAATAAGCACCACGTGTTGACCTCACTTTTGCCAGTATGAAGTTACTAATAATTGTTTCCATCGGGCTATTAGCGGCAGTTGACGGAGCAGCCCGGGGACGCCGGGCGCTCCAGGCCATGGACGCATTTTCTCTCCAGTGTAAGTGAAATCTTCTTTACATGTTTAAAACAGTTAACAGATAATGTTATTCATAATTTTTGAAACAACTTAAAATTATCGGGTTGCTAACGGCTGTGAACGGAGTGGCTAGAGTGCGCCGAGCGCTTTAGACCATGGATGCTAATACTGCTAGGTTTTACGGAAGAAATGTGCTTTTGCCCTAGCTACCGTTCGAAGGGAATAGCCCCCCACCAAAGACCATGTGCCTTAGATTAAACAAGATGTCATGACATTGTTGATTTTTGTTGGCTTTTTTAACAACTGTCGAGCTGAAACATAATTGGATGTATACAAACACGAATATGAGAGCAGATACGTCTTAGATGAAGAATATAATACCCTAATATGCAACTGGAAAAAGCGCTTGCATTAGAATCTAGCTATGGTTGGGTTTTCCGACTAGTGCAGTTGTTACCGCACTTGTTTCTCACCAAGGCGTCCCGGGTTCGATTTGGGGCCTGATCGTACGTTAGTTTGCTTTGATGGTCACCAATCCGGACAAGTAGGGTTTTTTACACGGAACTTCAATTTCCCACACAACACAAGACCACGCACTCGCGCAACATCGTGCCAACTATAGTGGCTTAACATAACGTACTTTCTCCCAAATCGTTGAAAAATAACTATAAACGAAACCAGCAATGATGCTGATAACTCATACATTGTTTTCTAAAATTTAATAAATGCTTTGTTTTTACATGTATTAAAACATCATTCAATATCACTCAGTTACATCAGTTATAAATGTGTTAAGTAACTCATCGGTATTCAATATAAAAAGAGTCGAGGTACAGTCGAACCTCGATGGCTCGAACCCCAAGGGACCGGCAGAAATACCTCGAACCTTGAACAATTCGAGCCAAGCGGTTATGCTTAGTTAAAAAAAATCGGTTCTTTACATCCAGTTCGACCCAACGTGGAATTCGAGCCAAGCGAGTTCGAGCCAACGGGGTTCGACTGTAGTGTCATATATTTAGAGTTGTTAACGTCAACGTCGATGTGCAAAAACCTTTACCTCGGTCATACCTTAAACGTCGTTTAAGATATTGCAATGAAACTTGGTACACATGTTGCCAAAGACAATACGCTGTTGCTTAGCAATGCCCAAAATTCTGACTAAATATTATAATTGTGAGGTGATATCAATTTTTTGACAAAAACAAACAGACGAGCGTACGCTACGCGGCGATCTTATTTCTATTTAAGTATTCTTATCTTGTTGAAATTATTTAAAACTGTGTAACCATTTCTTTCAACATACTATTAAAGTAGTGTGACATTATTACAATGTACTTCGTAACAAAACAGATAACATAGCTCTGACATGATTCAATGAAATGCCACAGTTAGAAAACAACCTACATTTTAAGCCAATGAAATTGCACAAAGGCAATCATTAAGTACTAGGCTAAATCCTTAAGAACTTTTGCGGGTATTTTAATGTCCGCCTACTGCCACTCATCCGATACACACTCTGATGCCAAAATAATATATTACCCAAACCGTAAATAATAAGTTATTGAGTCAACAAATGTTTAGACAGGAAATAAGTCTTCTTCTTCTTCTTCTTCTTTTTCTTCTGCTTCTTCTGCTTCTTCTTCTGTTTCTTCAAATACTTATTCTCCTTCTTCTTATTCTGGTTCTTCTTCTAGTTCTTCTTCTTCTGTTTTTTCTTCTTCTGTTTTTTCTTCTTCTGGTTCTTCTTCTTCTTTTTCTTCTTCTTCTGGTTTTTCTTCTTCTTCTTCTTCTTCTTCTTCTTCTTCTTCTTCTTCTTCTTCTTCTTCTTCTTCTTCTTCTTCTTCTTCTTCTTCTGCTCCTTCTTCTTCTTCTTCTGCTCCTTCTTCTGCTCCTTCTTCTTCTTCTTCTGCTCCTTCTTCTGCTTCTTCAAATACTGCTTCTGGTTCTTCTTCTTCTGGTTCTTCTTCTGGTTCTTCTTCTTGTTCTTGTTCTTCTTGTTCTTGTTCTCCTTCTTCTTCTTCTTCTTCTTCTTCTTCTTCTTCTTCTTCTTCTGGTTCTTATTCTTCTGCTTCTTCTTCTGGTTCTTCAAATACTTTTTCTTCTGGTTCTTCTTCTTCTGGTTCTTCTTCTTCTGGTTCTACTTCTTCTTCTTCTTCTTCTTCTTCTTCTTCTTCTTCTTCTTCTTCTTCTTCTTATTCTTTTTTTTCTTCTTTTTCTTCTTCTTCTATATTACCCAAACCGTAAATAATTAGTTATTGAGTTAACAAATGTTCAGACAGGAAATAAGTCTTCTTTTTATTTTTCTTCTTCTTCTGCTTCTTCTTCTGCTTCTTCTTCTGCTTCTTCTTCTGCTTCTTCTTGTGGTTCTTCTTCTTCTTCTGCTCCTTCTTCTGACTTTTCTTCCGCTTCCTCTACTTCTGTATCTTCTTCTATTCGTTATATCTATAATACATTACAGCCTTCACACAGTTGTTTCGCCAAACGCTGCTGAACAAGATCGCACTGGAGATGAACAACACCGTGGACATGTCACGTGACCTTAAGGTCAAGATGGACGCCTGTAAGGTCCAGGTCACCGCCAAAACGGACCAATGCAAGTCCGCCGCTCAGTCAGCCTGCCAGTAAGTCTGCTGTAAAACACGCACAAAACATTAAACATGAAGTAAACGCATTAAAGCAGCACTCTCACAGATTGAACGTTTTGACAACTTTCAGCTAATTTTTGCGAAAATCCATGGAAACCAGTTAAATAAGACTGCTGACAAAAAAATAGATCGCAGATTTTTGTAATTAAGTTAAAAAAATGATGTTTTGTGAATTTTTCTTAAACCGTAAGTAATGGTTTAGGCCATAAAGCAATAATTTTTGAACGGAAATATGAAAATCTACGGTCTGATTTCTTGTCAGCAATCTTATATCATTGGTTTGCAGATATTTACGCAAAAATTTGCTCTTTCGAAGACAAAAAATAAAAAAGTTGTAAAAATGATAAATCTGTGGGAGTGCAGCTTTAATGAAAACTTCAGAAAGTTATAAAATGGCCGTGTTGGCGATGTTTCATGTGAATAATGTACTTGAGTTAAATAGCAGTATGTGTATACCACGTGATAAATTGCGTCATAGATGCTACATCGGAAGGCAATATTTTGATTTGAAAAAATACTTTAAACAAAGATAACTTCACTATTTCTTCACCATTTTAAATGAAACATAGCGCAGTCTACGCTGCCTACGGAGCCCCACCTTCAATCTTTTACCAGAATTTGATCGAGAGTTTAGTTTCTTAAGACACTTCGACAAACCTTTTCACAATACGGCCGTCTGACGGAGCACTGTCAAAACATTATTTTGGAAACAGGTCTGTCGAAGTGTTTGATGAAACTAATGACCTCATCAAATTTTGGTGATAAACAAATGCGGGGCTCTTTAAGCGGCATAGACTGCCCTTTGTTTCATTTAAAATGGTGTTGTAAATGAAAAGTTATCTTTGATTTAAGTCTTCATTTTAAGCAATTTTTTGCCTTCCGACGTAGCATGTATGACGTCATTTATCACGTGGTATACGCACACTGAATAGGGAATATGTTGAATTTTTATCAGCCAAAAATATGCAAAATATTATTTTTTAATTCAAAGGAAATCCAAATGGCTTCTACAGCAGATACCAAATGGACACGTAATTAATCATAACAAAAGTATACCCGTACTTTTGTTCCACACCACTTTCATCTTAATATTACTAACAAATTTCCAGTTGTTGGACAGGACTGTACCATACGTACCTGGCGACTCTTCGACAGGCACAATCAACCCTTCCTTAAAGCGTCAAAGTTTACTTCTTTTTCAATATAGGAGAAAAAAAAGTTATAAGATGTGCACCATTTTGGACTAGAAATTGTTAATTTTTTATGGGGGAGTTCCCACAACCGCTCCGTTCACAACTGCCAACACTTTCAACTAAATACATTTCGGGTTTGAGGTAGGGGCGCAAGCCAAAAGGTTACGCCCTAAGTTAGATCCCCTCTAACGTCGAATTCTGGATACGCCCCTGCAATCGTAACAACTCGGCCATCTCCGGCAAGCTCCAAATTCTGTTGGATAATGGCGGAGGTGTTTCGATCGCAATCGGCATAAATCATTTGGTTCCTGGCTGAAAGCTGAAACAGTTCTTCATTAGCCAGTGTTCATTACATCGCGTTGCTTAGCAACTGGCGGACAATGTCTCGAGTGGATCCGATGTATACAATTCTGATTTATAATCATAACTTCATACCCACGATATCTTTGTCTTTTCTCTGTAGAGCTGACCCAAGCTTCATGGATTACCTGAACGCTGGAGCAAACCTGGTCAACCCATACACTTACCTTGAGGGGCCGTTCAACGATATGGCCTCTAAGGTTGGGGACGCCGTGGACCTTCTAGGCGACAAAGCAAATGGTTTCCTAAACTCCGTGAAAGATCTTGGAGGTTCCGCTGTTGGTGGAGTTTATGATGGCTTTTCGGTAAGTTTATACTAGATTAACTTCAGCTATAATTTGTAGTGCTTTGTCATAGTCGTTGTGATCATAAGACATACTTCGAGATAACGACATTCGATTTAACATAAATACATAAAGTGTATATAACCAAACTTATTCGATTTTTTTCGCATAACCAGAACATCGAGATAACAAAGTTCGACATAGCGAGTTGTGACTGTATATTTGTTATAAATGTATTTTTATTTCCCTTTTCTGTTCGCTGTTTTGTGAGGATTGTGGTTTTTGAGACCAGGTTTTTCCAAGGGTGCAGGTTTTCCATCCACCATTCGGTTGCATATAACTCTCCTACTTTTTCCTTCCATTTTAATAGTTTATCACTCAATTTTTACTTCTAACGGACTGACAGAAGTATTTAGCTCGGCTTGTACATGTACAAAGTATATTCATCGTCAGTACAAACTAAATATTAGTTCATAATAAACATGAAATACACATAAAATATAACATAACATTGTACTCGTATATTAAACAATAACACTGTTTATCATATATCTTTATTTACCCTTTTTGCTAAAACCGTTTTATGAATGCATTTGTATCTTCGTCAACATCTGAAGTCGATTATTGGAAAACTGTTTTGAACGCATCAATCCAGATATTGACAAAGAATGCAGGTTAAATTTATTAGATTGTGTTTGTAACGTTTATATGAACATGTGCTTATTTAACCTACCATATTAATCATATTATTTACAGTCGGCATTCAACGGTTTCAAGGACCAACTCAGCTCCCTCGGTGGTTCCATCCTTGACGCTGGAAACAGCGTCATCGACACCGCCAATCTCATTGGCGACGGCTTTACTGACCTCGGAAGCAGTATCGGAAACGTCGGAACAGACATCGGGCACACGATTGGGGACATCGGTGGCAGCATTGGACACGCTATTGGAGGTATGCAGTAGTTCTTAAGTGCATTATAGATTTTATGGGGCATAAAAAATAATACCATTGTTCCCGGTTTGATGCCAACCCCCTCCCCCTCCCCAAAAAACAAAATATAGATAAAATAATAAAAAAAAAAAAAATAAATAATAAAAATATGTATAAATAAATAGGGTATAAGATGGAATGTAGGTCGGGAAATCCCTTTTTATAAGGCGAATTGTTTTTAAGATTTTTCTGTTACCCAGAACTTAAAGAGCATCTATAAGATCAGTATTAATTATCATTACTGATCTTGTATTTAGAGTATTTTAGACCAAAACACTTAATTTTTACCTTTTGAATAACAAATCAAACAAATAATTTCTCAAGGCAAATATAGGTTAACGCTCGCGTCATAAAGGGAAGGCCGGGGAAATGGAAACCTTTTTACGCCTTAGTATCTTAAGAACCTTTTCTTAAGTATTGCACAGAACTTCGGTTTTTCCATACTCAGAATGCTAATGACTATAACAACATAACAGTACAATCCTGGTTTGAACCAAGATCGAAGAGAACAGAAATCGATTGTACAAATGAGCATCTATTTTGGAAGGTTTTTCACAACACCGAATAAATAAGAATTTGGCCATTCGGCCCTTTCCCATTCTCATTCATCAGAGGTTTGATAATGATGAATCTGATATCTACTGTACGCATAGCATCATCTCTCAGGTTAGCCTATTTTAAGAGAAATCACTTTTTGTGATACAAGCGTAAAGTCAATGCGTGCATTATAATCTCTTCATAAGGTCGAACGGCCGTACATACGATTATTTTTGGCATTAAGTTATATTTATATTCCTATAACCTTCATTAACAGAAGCTAGGTACTCTTTGACATTTATCAATGATTTTTTTTTTCTCAGGCATCTTCGGCCGACGTGAGCTTGACGCCCAGACCCGCCAGTGTATGGAGAAATGCGCCCCCTGTCGGCCACTCCTTCTTCCCACTCAGTCTGATATCATCACTTCAGGTAAATGCAACAATTTGACGTCATCACCTCAGGTAAATGACAAAAATTGTCATCATCGCCAAAGGTCAATGAAACTGCCTGATTCCATAACCGAATGTAAACCGTAGTTGTCGCGGGTAAAATGACACAGTTGGACATCAACGCAGATATATGGCACAGTTTGACGTCATTACTGTTAATCATCATATATGGTCTGAAATCATCAACGCAGGTAATTGACACATTCTTACGTCTTCGTCACATTTAAAATGACACAGTTTGACCCTTTTGCCGAAAAGCTTTAGTAAAAAATGAAATACTCAAGGCTTTGATTTACAAGTTAATTTATATCAGAGTCAAAAGAATATCATTCTATTAGTTGCTGTTTATTAAGAAAAATAAACAATACAACTCAATCTGAACAAATTACACAAAATGGAGCCTATTTAAAATATATGAACGAGCCCCTTTAAAGACAAGCCGGTTAGAAATGTGATATTTATTTAAGTCTGTGGACCTGGGATTGTAAACACGAACAAGACGATCCAGGACCGTGTCGGCAAGCTCCAGAGAGTCTATGACGCCACACTGGACAAGATCCACCCCATCATCACCAAGGTAACGTAGGGTTACTTTAGAGTTTCTAACTAAGCCTGTTATTAAGATACTGCAATAAAGTTAACTCTTGTAAGGCGACCATAAATTAATTGCTAAATTTTCACCCCGGCGTGCACCCTCTTTTTTCCGCCGCCCCTAAAATTTAATGACTGAAATAAAAATGTTGAACCAGGATTAGTGTTTGCGTATCGGTCCGGTACTGTCCGGGAACGGCATTTATTCATACTTACGATGTCGGGTATGACATTCACATGTGAAAAAGGAAAATTGTTACGCTCGTGTTCGTCAGGAACATTTGTATATGGTCCCTTATAAAACAGAAAGAGCATGGACACATATTCAACGGTAAAAACAGGCATCCATCTAAGAAAAAAGTCAAACCCCTCCCCATTTAACAAAGTATAATTGAATGAGTATCTAGTAATAAATTTATATTGGCCATAGGCGTACTTTGTAGAACTCCCTTCAGGCACCGTGACTAGATAAAAGGAACTTGTGAACGCAGACTTTAAGTTAAGTATAGAAATCGCTAGAGCTGAAACTAACTCTCGCCCATGTACGTGAAGTTAGCGGCCTAGCGGCCTAGCGGCGTGAAGTTAGCGGACTAGCGGCGTGAAGTTAGCGGCCTGGCGGCCTAGCGGCGTGAAGTTAGCGGCCTGGCGGCCAAGCGGCCTAGCGGCGTGAAGTTGGCGGCCTAGCGGCCTGGCGGCCTAATTATTTTTTCTATTTCCAAGCAATTGTTAATGCGTTTTTTTTAAAAAACAATGATAAATCAAGGTTTTTTATTCATATAGTTACATAGCGGCCTTAAATTGTTATATATTCAGAATATTTTTCTTTACCTTTTATTTTAAAACAATTTTAAATTAACTGTTTTATGCACAAATTATCACTCTGAAGCGTTTTTCAACTTTTTTTCAAAAAAGTCGATCAAGCACTTCAGCGACCTAGCGGCATAGCGGCGTGAAATTAGCGGCCTAGCGGCCTAAATTGAATCCTATTTCAAAGCATGTATACATGCATTTTCTTCTAAAACAATGACATTTTAACTGTTTGAATGCACAAATTAACACTTTGAAGCAATTAGCGATAATCAACATATTTTTTTCCAAAAAAGTCGATTGAGCAGTCAGCTATTTCAAAGCATTAAACATGCCTGATCTTCTTAATCAATGATATATTTACTGTTTATATGCACAAATTATCACTCTGAAGTGTTTTTCAACTTTTTTTCAAAAAAGTCGATCGAGCACTTCAGCGGCCTAGCGGCCTAGCGGCGTGAAGTTAGCGGCCTGGCGGCCTGGCGGCCTAGCGGCCTAGCGGCCTAAAATGGTTACCTATTTCAAAGAATGTATACATGCATTTTCTTCTAAAACAATGACATATTAACTGTTTGAATGCACAAATTAACACTTTGAAGCTATTAGCGATAATCAACATATTTTTTTCCAAAAAAGTCGATTAAGCAGTCAGCTATTTCAAAGCATTAAACATGCCTGATCTTCTGAATCAAAGATATATTTACTGTTTATATGCACAAATTATCACTCTGAAGCGTTTTTCAACTTTTTTTCAATAAAACTTATGAAGTAACTTAGGTAAACTTTTAGAGAAGTCTGTCATCGGCATCGAACAAATGGTTGATACTCGAAACGTTGTTTGAGTGCCCAATAGGGCGTTATAATTCACTCTTATTCGAAACATAAGGAAAGTCTAACTGCTGGTTTTCATCACCAAATGAAATTTCCAGGTTGAAATCGTTCATCACCAAATGAAATTTCCAGGTTGAATTCGACCCCTCCTCCATGAACGCCCAGATGCAGCTTGCTAATGTCCACATCACTGTCCGCCTGAACGGACGCGACCAGAGCTACAAGACGACTGTGCCCTACAGCATGATGAACCTGCCAACCACAGCCCACAACATGGCCATGGAGTTCTGGGGAAAGTCACAATAAATGAACTAGTATTAGCCCTAGTGTGTGGACTGTTTAGCACATAATAAAGGAATAAACAATCAACTGTGTTGTATTTAAATAACATTGATCGAAACGCAATCTCATTGAGGGTGTTTAACGAGCGTAACAACGATTTCCTCAAAATTCAATCAAACCCCGTTGGCTCGATTCCCTCTTTCGCTCGAACTGGATTTAAAGGTCGTTTCTTTATACTGAAGGTAAGCATTCCCGCTTGGCTGGAAATCCCCGAGGCTCGAGGTTTTTTGCTGGTGCCTGTGAGTTCGAGCCAACGGGGTTCGACTGTATAACGAGGTCCGACAATAAACTGCGGTACACATTAGTGGATTTTTGTTAATGATGACACATTTTGTGCAGCAGCAAACACTCACCGTAAAATATTTGTATGTCGTACCATTAGGGTTGAATGTCGCTTGAAGCAGACAGTAGAACACAAAACAGACGTGCATCTTGAAATATAGAGATGCATCTCCATACATAGAGGCACAGGACTAAATATAGAGGTACACCTCCATACATAAGGTACAGGTCTAAATACAGCGGTGCAACTCCATACATGGAGTCTAAATATAGAGGTCAACCTCCTTATATAGAGGTATATGTCAAAATATAGATTTGCACTTCCATCAAAACATAGAGATACCGGTCTAAATATAGAGGTACACCTCCTCACATGCAGGTGCAAATTCAGGTCTGAATAAAGAGGTGCACCTCCATACATTGAGGTACAGGTCTAAATATAGAGGTGCACCTTCATACATAGAGGTACAGGTCTAACTAGAGCTATCACTGAAGGTGATTAGTACCCCCGAACGCCGCCTCTCATTATGATTTATCATTGTATGAAGTTTTATGAAATTTCATCTAGTAGTTTTCAAGTTACTGTCCGGACAAAAGTTTGACAAAAAAACACAGAAAAAGGCAATAACTCTGTAATTTGCTAAAATAGTGTAATGATTCATGAACACTGAACTCCTTCTCATTGTGCTGTACCATTGTATAAAGTTTTATTACATTATATCCGGTAGTTTTCAAGTTATGCTCCGGACAAGAAAAAAGTAACAAAGGGCAATAACTCTGTATTTGGCTGAAATAGAATAGCGGTTCCTGTACACTTAACTTCCTCTCATTATGATCTATCACTGTATGAAGTTTTATTAAATTCCATCCAATAGTTTTCAAGTTATGCTCCGGACAAGAAAAAGTAACAAAGGGCAGTAACTCTGTAATTAGCTGAAATAGAATTGCGGTTCCTGTACACTGCACTCCTTCTCATTATGATATATCACTGTATAAAGTTTTATTGAATTCCATCCAATAGTTTTCAAGTTATGCTCCCGACAAGAAAAAAAGAACAAAGGGCAGTAACTCTGTAATTAGCTAAAATATAATTATGGTTCTTGTGCACTGCACAAAATAAATTCCATCTAATAGTTTGCAAGTTAATGTCTGGAAAAATATTTGACATCAAAAAAATAATAAAGGGCACTAACTCAGTTATTAGCTAAAGTAGAGTTATGGTTCTTGAACACTGCACTTCCTCTCATTGTGCTTTACCATTGTATGAAGTTCCAATGAATTTCATCCCGTACTTTTCAAGTTATACTCAAGACAAAAAAGTAACAAAGGGCAATAACTCAGTAATAAGCAAGAATAGAGTTATGGTTATTGTACACTGCACTTCCTCTCATTATGCTCTATCATTGTATGAAGTTTAAACCAATTCCATCCAGTAGTTTTTAAGTTAGGCTCCGGACAAGGTAAATTGCAACGGACTGACCGACAAACCAACGGACCGACCAACCAACCGACCACAGGGTGACTCCAATATACCCCCTTCAAACTTCGTTTGTCGGGGGTATAAATATAGAGGTGCACCTCCATATATAGAGGTACAGGTCTAAATATAAAGGTGCAACTCCATACATAGAGTCTAAATATAGAGGTCAACCTCCATACATAGAAGTACAGGTCTAAATATAGAGGTGCACCTCCATACATAGAGGACAGATCTGAATATAGAGGTACACCTCCATACCACATATAGAGGTACAGGTCTGAATAAAGAGGTGCACCTCTATACCACATATAGAGGTACAGGTCTGAATATAAAGGTACACCTCTATCTATAGAGGCACACTTCTAAATAAAGAGGTGCACCTCCATCCATAGAGGTACAGGTCTGTATATAGAGGTACACCTCCATACCACATATAGAGGTACAGGTCTGAATATAGAGGTGCACCTCTATACCACATATAGAGGTACAGGTCTGAATATAAAGGTGCACCTCTATCTATAGAGGCACACTTCTAAATAGAGAGGTGCACCTCCATCCATAGAAGTACAGGTCTAAATATAGAGGTGCACCTCCATACATAGAGGACAGATCTGAATATAGAGGTACACCTCCATACCACATATAGAGGTACAGGTCTGAATATAGAGGTGCACCTCTATACCACATATAGAGGTACAGGTCTGAATATAAAGGTGCACCTCTATCTATAGAGGAACACTTCTAAATATAGAGGTGCACCTCCATTCATAGAGGTATATTTCTAAATATAGAGGTCAACCTCCATACATAGAGATGCCGGTCTAAATATAAAGGTGCACCTCCATTCATAGAGGTACAGGTCTAAATATAGAGGTGCACCTCCATACATAGAGGTACAGGTCTAAATATAGAGGTGCACCTCCATTCATAGAGGTACAGGTCTAAATAGAGAGGTGCAACTCCACACATAGAGGTGCCGGTGTAAATATAGAGGTTTACCTCCATAAATAGAAGTATAGGTCTAAATATAGAGGTACACCTCTATAAACAGAAGTACAGGTCTAAATATAGAGGTACACCTTCTCCCATGCAGGTGCAAGTCTAAATATAGAGGTGCTTCTCCTTGCATAGAGGTACAGGTCTAAATATAGAGGTGCTTCTCCTTACATAGAGGTGCCGGTCTAAATATAGAGAAACACATCCATAAATAGAAGTATAGGTCTAAATATAGAGGTAAATCTCCTCACATGCAGGTGCAGGTCTAAATATAGAGGTGCTTCTCCTTACATAGATGTACAGGTCTGAATATTAAGGTACACCTCCATACATAGAGGTACAGGTCTAAATATAGAGGTGCACCTCCTCACATAGAGGTACAGGTCTAAATGAAGAGGTGCACCTCCTCACATAGAGGTACAGGTCTAGATATAGAGGTGCACCTCCATACATAGAAGTACAAGTCTACATATAGAGGTACACCTCCTCACATGCAGGTGCAGGTCTAAATACAGAGGTGCACTTCCATTCATAGAGGTACAGGTCTAAATATAGAGGTGCAACTCCACACATAGAGGTTCAGGTCTAAATATAGAGGTTTACCTCCATAAATAGAAGTATAGGTCTAAATATAGAGGTACACCTCCATAAATAGAAGTATAGGTCTAAAATAGAGGTGCACCTCCATACATGGAGGTGCCGGTCTAAATATAGAGGTACACCTCCATAAATAGAAGTATAGGTCTAAATACAGAGGTTCACCTCCATAAATATGACTTGTATATTCAGAATGGCTTCTTTAAATAAGCTCAAATAAATGGATGTCATTGACTTCATTCACTGTCATTCACTTCATTGGTCCGAAATTGTTACATGCAATCTGATTAGCTACACCTTACCTAAATCCAATTTAAGCCACACTCTCTATTTTGACCAGTTTGTATGCTTATGACCAAAAACAATGCTTATATGTAAAGGTCTCTTGAACAATTCTTATTAACCTTCTGACTCAGAGTGAACAAAACATTTCTTTTGTTGCAATGTTGACAAATTCTGCAACAATTATAAATATGGCTTAAAGTTTCAAAATCCCTCAGAAAGTAGCTGTCTACCAAGGTGCATTAAATATGCAGAATATGCACCAAATGTAGAGCGAGACCAGAATTGATTTTCGCTGCCGTCGCAACTCTGTTCTCATTATCTCTTTTGTGATTATTATTATAAAATTCATTTCAATTTGTAAGTCATCACATTGCATTTCATTTTTTTTTCAGAAATAATTTGCATTTGATGACATCGAAACTGCAGGTTATGGGCAATATTGATTATCACCTCTGACTCTTGCATGTTTATAGCTGGTTGATAAAAAATGTTCTTAAGCTTTAAAAATGTGTTGGCGAAGAAAACAAAACTTATATACTCAAAGCTTTTAATAACAATGTCCTGTCTTTTGTTTCAATTTGTTAAACATGTAATTATTTAAGCATTTTTTTCTATTATAGAATGTTTAAATAACAAACTAGTACATTTGTCACCATTAAATCAAGTTTGGAAATACTGGTACTAAGCACTTATTTTTTTCGATCTTACTAGCATAATATTAATAACTGGCAAGTTTCAAATCCAGACAGAAAACAATGCCACGACATAATTTAATTTCATTATTACATTAGTATCACCGGTCCATGAAAGGTTTGACTAAAAAGTAAAACTATGATGAAAGAAAATGCTTTGATCAAACAAATTAACTTACAAAATTTACTTCTTGTCTTAGCAAAACAATACTGTAGAAAGCATAAATGATAAACAATGGGCTGATTGTTCAGAACTTTGAATAAGGCCTAAAAAAAAATTGTTTGGTTAGGGTTACATCCTTCTCAAAAATAGGTAGGGTAGGTAGGCTTTTTAATTTTTTTTGTTATTAGGCTTTATATAAGAATATCATTTTCATCATTGGAGAATGGTGTTAAAGCTATCTTCTGTATAAGCATTTAAGGTTGAACTACATATTGAAAAGCAATTAAAAAAAAAAACGATAAAAAAACATTTTTTTTTTTTTTTAGTTTTTCATTTTTTTTTCAAACTGACTATAAAAACGGTAGGGTCGGCGCCTATTCCGTAGGTAGGGTCGGGTAACCCGAACCAAATGTTGTTTTTTTTTAGGCCTAAGTAAACAACATTGTTAACATCATTGTTGTTACCTTAAAATCTCTATTGCTCTGGAAATGTTATGGATACATTTGTGATATGCAGAACATTGAGGCAACCATTTCAGCTGTAGTTTTATTGTAATTTATGAGCACATCTAACATTCCAAGTTAAAAAGTTAATGACGATGTCGATAATCATGTTGTTAACTTTGACAAAGTTCTGAACAACTAGCCTATTATAGCTGAATAATCAGAATCACAACTCAAGCCACAAAATACATAAATAATATCATATTGCACTAAGCCCCCTTTTGTTTGTCCGTCCGTATGCTGGTATTATAGTAGTGTTGGATGGAAGCCAGCTGTTTCTCCCGAAGCCAGATATGTGGCCTCTTCTCTTCTATATGCGCAATGGCTTCTTCTGGATTCCAGCCATGCACCTTCAAAGGAAACAAGAGATGTTTGTTAACAATAAGCACCATGAGCGCCACTTAGTCAGAGACATGTGTAAGATTGAATAAATATTTTCGAAGAAGAAATGCATTTGTTATTAATGGTTTATGCACAAAGTTTTCAGGAAAGTGATCATCTACTGGTCAAGGACAAGCTTACAATTAAGGTCCCTGGTCCTCGATTACCTCTTTGTTAAGTTATTGCGTGAATAAAGCTTCTATAGCCTTGAATTTTGACCAACTGGTCAAGGCAACCTACTAGTTAATGCATGGAGAAGAAATGTTCTACCCCATAAAATATTCTGACTTAAGATTGAATGTCAATATGGTAGATAAAACTATGAAAAATAATACACCAGAATTCACTATTTAGGACAAAAATATAGCGAACATTTTCATAGTGTGGGACCACCGAACCTATTCTTGATAAAGGATCTCCAAGTCCCTCCCCTATAACAATTCCTACTCACCTTGACTAGATAGCAGGCGACCACAGTGGCACTTCTCGTGCGCCCAGCCTTACAGTGGACATACACGGAGCCAAGCTGTTCGTTTCTATACTTAATCATAAAGTCTACTGCTCGGCAGATCTTCTCATGACTTGGAGAAGCTGTGAAGTCGACTGTAGGAACTTTCAGTTGTGTTACACCAACAGCTGCCCATTCCTTTATACAGAAATACTCATTACTGACTTAAGTTTATACAGAAATGCTAACAAATCTATTTTTAATACAGTACTCCTTTGTAGGACAAAGAATGAGTAGGTAACAATGGTTCCTCCCCTTAAAGGCTTTCGTTCACATTTTATAGGGCAAGACATTGAAAAAATTAGGGTGCATACAAAATGTTTGTTTCAATGATAAAACATCATCAATTTCAAAATATATAATAAAAGATCTTCTGTTGATAATCATTTAAAAATGTGAAAGAAATGCTTTATTTTGCTGGAAAGTGTTAGTTAGCTTATAAATTATTTTAAATTTGGATTTACAAATCTATCAGCTTCAAATCTGTAAAAAGATCAAGGAAAGAGGTCGCAACACTTATCTGGGGTATTATCCAATCGAACAAGGGGCAAAAATTGATAATTATTAAACAAACAGTAATGGCATTTAAACACATGTGCTTACCGTAACTGGTAACTTAAGTACTCAATACCATGTACATTAGGTACTGGATGCCATGTAAATATCTTAGAACATTTTTTTATTAGTTTCAAGTAACTGCCCATTGTACATACCTTCTCTGTATTACAGAAATCCTCCAGTTCCCAATCTTCATTGAGAGTAACAACTCCTTTCACATTCTCTTCCTTAACCCTTTAGCACATAGACAAGTGGCCAGATTACACCTCCCAGTCAATAGCCATCTTACTGATAAGCAGTCCTTATCTGCATAGGTACTTTTCTGGATATTTGAAAATGAGAAAATGAATACAGCAGTATGACCTTAAAATCAATGTTACTCCAAATAATTGTGTCCAAATCTTTTTTATGTGAATTCATTTTTTATAGATAATTAAATTATCTAATAAATGGTGTCAATGATGAAATATTAAATTATTTTATTTCAGCTGTGAATGTATTTTCAAGATGGATTTGTAACATTTCTTTGAAATGTCATAATTGCATTAAATCAAAGGGTAATAAAATGCTGGGATCGATCTAATTTTTATTACCCCTACCCTAAAGACCCATCTGGATTAAAAAGCCGACAATTTATGTTCTTGTGTATTAATACACAGAAATATGTCAAGAATATCCGGTGTCATCCAGCTGAGAGATCCAGTCCAAGGTGTCTGTTTAACTTTATTACCCCCTCATAAAACTGTTTACAAAAAAAGAAAGCCAATAAATGATTTTCCGGTATGAATAAAAAGATCTAGATCAAACAAAACGCTTGCACATGACCTATTTTACAGCCAAAACTATGATGGACATTATATAAGCTTCACAGAAAATTTACCCATCATTTTCTCATTTACTAATTGTTTCTTTTGTTTGTAAACAAAATATTACCTTTAAGTAAATATAATCTCAATTGATTTTAATGGTAAACTGAACTGACGTAATATATTTAATGATTTACGCATCAATGAATTTGGGGGAAATTCCATACAGTACTTAGCTCGTGGTCTTATTACGTCACAATGGGATATCACACCTGCGATTGGGAGTATAAACACCTTCTCAATTTAGCAGACGATATTTTCAAGGGAAAATCAATACACAAAAGGTTAAACTTTAATTTTATAAACATCCGGGATATTGTTTACAAAAAGAAAGATGCAAAATTGAAATATTGAAATGACCCTATTGAAATATGCGGGCCATGCGTTTACATCCAGTAATGGATACGGTCGGCCAAATGCGTATACATCTGGTAATGAGCTATGTCGGCCTATCTCGTATACATGCGCTAAAGGGTTAACAAGCTGAAACATAAATGTTTAATAATATTGATTAATCATCAAGTCTCTTTATCCATACATAGAGTTTGTTTTTGAAAGATTCTCTTAAAATGGTTCATTATGCTTATATTTTTGAATTATTGTATGTAAAAAACTGAGACAATTTAAGTAAATGTAAATGCTGAAAGGATAGCAGAGCTGAAGACAAAGTGAAAGATATGAAGAAATCCTTGTACACTGCGTCAGTGCTTGTGTGCCCAAAGATTATCAATACATCTAGGAGACAACTTTCCTGGTATTGCATATTTCAGTTTCTGGGCACTTTACTCTCCAATGCTGAGCACAAAACAAGGGAGTTACCTGTACCATTTTGTATGTCCTTAGTATCAAACAAACAGGGATTGAACCTTAGAACTCCCATTACAGAAGCAAACACTCAACCACTTGGCCACCCAGGTGGTCAAGTATATGAACAGTAAAAGATTCTAGCTATACCAGCAGTAATTTAATCTTAAAAGATTTACATAATTAAATAAAGTGATTTTAAATCTTTAGTAAGCGCTGACCATGTACATTTGACTTACCCATTTCGTCATTCCCCTAAATGGTAGGGCACCCAATAGCACTGTGTCATCTATTCGATCATACCATCGGCGACTGCTAACCTTGCTCAGAAACACATTGTAGAAGAGAGTTGGGTAAAATGCCACCTTATTGAATAGACTCATTGCAGTGCCTTGGTATTCCAGCTGTATTATTCTTCTATCATTTTCTGAAATGGAAAGCATTTGAAGTGTGTGAGATGAAGTCATTTTTACCACAAATCAACAAATGCCCATTTTACTTTCATGACTTATAAGTATGATCTCCCTTTTCAATTGTTTGTGTAACTGGGAATCTGCCAGAAATTGATGCTAAGAATATGTATTCTCTTTAAAAATATAAATAAATGGTGTTACACTTACAGGAATCCAATATGCAATCTTCTATAAAGTATTTTATAAGAGAGTAATAGACATGTATGTGTAATGGTAAAAAAAACAAGGACAATAACAGTGTTCCAAATTCGCGGTAGTCCGATAGCCCGGGGTTACCGAATTTCAGCTGGGGCTACCGATTTTCTGCAGAAATAGCCCAACCGGGCCACCATTTTTTTCCTAATGTAATTTAAATAAAAACATGTCAATTTAACACGTATAGCATCATGTTTTTATACGATTATTTTTCAAGAATGCATCCTTTTAGGCAACTCGAGCGACTAAGTTGTGTTTTAGTCGCCTTGACAATGGCGAAAGATCAAAGCAAGGTCAGAATCGCTGAGTTTGACGATGATCAGAAAGTTAATTGCTCTGCGGTTCAGGACTGCAAGCCATGAGCTGAATGTTTTGTTTTTTTTCTATTAATATGTCAAGAGTTATAAAAGCCTGAGGTGACAAGTGATTATCGATCAGTTTGTAACCAGTATCTGTGTCTGTAAGCAGCAGTCAAACTCAATGACGTCAATAACTCTGCCCATTTATGTAAATTAATGCATAACTTTGGCAGTTTTCGCTAACTACGATGGCTGTGAAAAACAGCAAAGCTAAATATCAATATCAAAATGATACTTTATTTATTTTGTTTGAATAAATTTTATTTATTATCGAAAATTAAATGATAGATTTTAAGTTTTTAATACGTAACAGAAAATTAATATTTTACAAATATCGTCTTAAATGCGCGGGAAACAGGTGCCCGTTTACTTCCTGTCAAATTTAATCAAAGTGAAAGGAGAACTGTTGGACATAGATAAATTGTTGTCAGTGTACAGTACAGTAAGATTCTATGTTATACCTTTGAATTGCTTTGCCATTTATTTTAATAACATTTATAGGAATATTAATTGGCAATAGAAACATCAATATTTTGTTTGTTTTTACTTCTGGAAATTGAAAGTGAAACTGAAAGTAGAAAAGAGAAATTGCACAATCACTGGTGCATATCGGATTTGACAATGATGCATTAAATCATAGAACTAATAGTACATGCTTAATTCGTATCATCTTAAATAAATGATCTGTTTAACAGAGTCAGATAACATTATCTTCTTTTTTAACTTTTTGAAAGCTTTATAATTTATATGTATCACTATAATTTATCTACGAGAAGTTCACTTCGCTCAATGCATTTTTGACGCATTGTCCAGATTGAACATTTTTTGAATTATTGAAACTGATTGAGAGTGTTCAAGCGTGCTCGATTAGTGGTTGGAATCATATTCAAACTTCCCATAAATTCTTCCAAAAAAGTTCTTTATGGTGTTTATGTTTGGGCTTGTGAAATTGGTTTCGGGCTAGTAAATTTTCCTATCTGGTAGCCCGATAAAATTTCCTATCTGGTAGTCATTCTAAAATGCCGTCCAGGCTTTTTTTTTACTGATGGTTAGCCTGGAACGTCATTCATAACAAAATTCGTAAACATGTAAAAACTGTCTATGAAATGAAATGGTCTTCATTTGTATTCTGTAGCTTAAGACTGCCAATAAATACATTAATTCTTATCAATAACCATATCCATTTTGCAAATTCACAAGCTATTTCTTCAAAAAAGTAATTTAAATACCTGATTTCAGTTGACAGGAGCTTTCTTACTGCCAAAAAGGAAAAAGGTTACACACAACTATACTTTAAGGTTTCAAGAACATATGCTTGTAAAAAGGACTAAAAACTGACCTGGTCAAGCAATAGCCTACATTGCCCAAGGTGGTTCACAAATGGCAGTTATGGATATAAGGGAAGTAACTTTAACATGTATTTAATTTGTCATAACGTCCGATATTAAACGGCTCACACAAGAAAAACGACAGATACTCATGACATATTTCATAACATTCAATTAAGCCCAACAAAATCACAACTTTAGTCGTTGAGTATAATCTAAGTCAGTTGATTGTTATAATAATTAATCACAATTGTATTCATTTATTTTCGCATATCTTAAAATTTTCATTTTCAATGTCATTTACAGCAAGGTAGCTTATAAATGCAGGAACAGTCAGGTTTGTGTGATTTGTTATCTCCCCGAAATCCATAGATTTTTTGGCTCGTTTGAAGATCCTTCAAATTTTGGCAAAATGTTAAAATGATTATAGAAGTAAATATAGAAACGAATCGCAGGTCAGTGAAATATATGATTTCAAGAGTGTGTTTTTGTTATAATTCTCTTAAGCTACCACATGCGTTTCTGATGCCTCCAGCAAGAATTAAGCGTTTGGCTACTGTGGTTTATTTTGGTAAAATATATGAATTATCAGCCTTCTCAATTTTCATAAAAAGTTCACTTTGGCAATTTTAGGGCGGGGTGGGTGTAGGGGCGCCGAGTACACCGGGTACGCCCACTGTACCTGAAACCGCTA